>NC_067402.1:233675067-233976317 GCF_016432865.1 Antechinus flavipes
ATTTACAGTTAAAATTACTAATTCTGTATTTCCTACCATCTTATTATCCCAAAATTATACTTTTCTCTTTCCTTACCCCCTTACTCTCCTCCCCTGTATTAAACTTATGGGCACCACTTACATCATGCAGTCCTCTCTCTTTAGAATCCCTCCTTCTCCCTTAGAGTCCCTCCCCCTTTCTTAAATCTTTCCCCTACTATTTCTATATTCTCTTCTATTTAGCCTACCTCTTCCCTTTTATCTTTTCTCCTCACATTTTTCAATGAGGTGGGAGAAATTTCTCTGTAAACCAAATATGTCTAATATTTTCTCTTTGAGCCAAATCTAATGAGAGTAAGATTTACACAATGTTCATCCCTCTCCCTTGTTTCTCTCAGATATAACAGATTTTCATTGCCTCTTCATGAGATGTAATTTCCCTTGTTTTTTTACCTCCACTTTTCCCTTTTTTCTGGTACAATCTCCTTTCAACCTTTAGTTTCTTTTTTATATTATAACAGTAAAATCAAATTATATTGGTACTCTCTATGTATACCCATAATAGAAATTCCTTTTATCTTTTTATGCTTCTCGTGAATCCTATATTTGGAGGTCAAATTTTTTGTTTAGCTCTGAGTTTTTCACCAGAAAATAAATGGAATTCACCTATTTCATTTAATGCCCATCTTTCCCTGGAAGAAAATGCTCAGTTTAGCAAGGTAATTTATTCTTGGCTACATTCCAAGTTTCTTTGCCTTTCAAAATATCAGATTCCAGGCCCTTTGATTCTTTCATGTGAACACTGCTAGATCTTGAGTAATCCTTATTGTAGCTTCTTGGTATTTTAATTATTTTTTCCTGGCTGCTTGTGATATTTTTTTCCTTGATAGTTCTGAAATTTAGCCACAATATTCTTTGGAGTTTTAATTTTGAGGTCTCTTTCAGAAGATGTTAGATGAAGTCTTTCAATGGCTATTGTACCTTCTGATTCTAATATATTTGGGCAGTTCTCTTTGATAATTTCATGAATTTCCTGAAATTCAGAAAAAATAGTGTCTAGGTTCTTTTTTTTCATCATGATTTTCAGGAAGTCCAATAATCCTTAGATTATCTTTCCTAGATCTATTTTCCAGGTCTGTTGTTTTCTCAAGTAGGTATTTAACATTTTTTAAATATGTTTTCATCTTTTTATTTTTGGTTTTACTTAACTGATTCTTGATGTTTCCTTGAGTCATTCATTTTCATTTGTTCAGTTCTGATTTTTAATGAATTCTTTTCTTCACTTTCTTTTTTTTTAATTTCTCTTTGCATTTGTCCAATTGAATCTTTAAATGAGTTGTTTTGTTCTATGGAAATTTTTTGCATTTTACCAATTTTTTAAGGAGTTATTTTCTTTTTCCAATTAACAAATTATTCTCCTGGGAGTTCTTTACCTTTTCCAACTGACAAATTCTGTTTTCCTGGGAATTCTTTACCTTTTCCATTTCATATTTCAGGGAATTGTTTTCTTTTTCCACTTTAACAAATCATTCTTTTAATGTTATATTATTATATAACATTATTATTTTTCCAAAGCCTCTTGCACAATTTTCCTTTTTTCCCTCATTCTTCTTCTAGTTCTCTTTTAAGATCCTTTTTAAATTTCTTCTAGGAGAGCCTTGTGTGGTGGGGACTACATTATATCATCCTTTGGGGCTTTTTCTAGAGATAATCTTTTTTTAGTCTCCTCAGGGTTTGAAATCTGTTCTCTTTTACTATAGAAGCTACTTATAATTAGAGCCTGCTTTGCCTTTTCACTCATTAAAAAAAAAGTTTGGATCTGCTTTTGGGGCAATGAGGACTTTCCAAGTTTTCTCAATGCTGAGTCCCTCCCAGTACTGGATGGGTGTGGCTAGATATCCTTTGGGGTACACTCTTTACCCTCTGTGTGTTGGAAGTTTTATAACTTCTCTGTTGATCTTCTGGCTTGCATCCAGAGCAGAGTAACTGACACTGTGGTATAGTCCTCCCCACAGATTCTCTGCCCCATAGAGACTACATTCTGTCCTTTCTGCTCAGTGTATGCTGACTTCTGTGCTCTGCCTGCCTGCCTACCTGTGCCTGCGCTTGGCCTCCTCCTGTGCCATGAAAGACCAAAACAGATCTTTTCTGGCCATCTTCGAGATTATCTTTGTTGGTAATGTGTTACACTCCCAACATTCGTGGATTCTGGCAGTCCAGCACTAATTATGAGGCTGAATTTCTTAAA
This sequence comes from Antechinus flavipes, assembly GCF_016432865.1. Taxonomy (NCBI): domain Eukaryota; kingdom Metazoa; phylum Chordata; class Mammalia; order Dasyuromorphia; family Dasyuridae; genus Antechinus; species Antechinus flavipes. The sequence goes on from NC_067402.1 coordinate 233,677,295, forward strand.
AAGTGTGAGGGAAGCAGGAAGGCTCAGAAAGAAGTGCATGTCCTCTTCGTCCCTTAGTTCTGCCCCATTATTTTATCTTTCAAAGGAGAAATTTAATTTAAAAACTCTCAATCATCAGACTAGAAAAATTGTTTACATGTTAGAGAATTTTCCCCAAAGAAACAGAAGGAATAATAACAGGTTTGAAATACAAGGATATGAAATAGAAATTATTTCCCCCACTTGTTTGAAATAGAAGACAAGCAAAAGGCAGAATTATTATAAGTTAGAACTACTGACCTTGGAAAGTGGAATAAACAAAAGCATCTTAAGAAAATATATCAGGAGAGTATTGTAAATTTACTTAATTTTATTTTAGGTGAGGCATTTGGGATTAGAGCAAGTATGTGTTTAGTGTCTGAGGCTGAATTTGAACTCAGATCCTCCTGATATAAGGATGGTGCTATATCTACTGTACTATCTAGGTGCCTAGCACTATAAACATAAAACAAAAAGTCTTAAATATCATAACACAAAAAATATTTCAAGACTAATGTTCCAAACTTTAGAATATAGAAAACATAGAACCACTTTAAAGAATACATAGCAACTTTCCATTAATTTATTTTACTCAATAGCATTTACTTTTTGCCAATGACATAGAAAGATAGTTTTCAACATTAATCTTTGGAAAATTTTGAGCTTCAAATTTTTCCTCTCACCCTCCCTTCTCTCTCCTCTACCCAATATAGTAAGTACAATCATATTACACATTTTTCCAAATCTGAAGTCTTTGGGTTCATCAAGCAGTAGATTATTACAGTCATTTACTTCTGTGCCTTGTATAATTAACCAATTCCTCCAATAACCTATTTCTTAACCAGTACCAAGTAATTTTGATGATATAGTTTTAGATCTATATTATAAAATGGTAGCCAAATTATTTAGATCTATTAGATCAAAATTATTTGCTTTTAGATCTAGTATGGATACACCCCTTTCCTTTGCATTTTGTAAATCAATCCCCTTGATATTCTTGATTTTCTGTCCAGAACAAAATAGTCAATAAGTATAGCAATCTACTATTTGAAAAACCCAAACATCCCAGCTTTTGGAATAACAACTCACTATTTGACAAAAATTGCTGGGAACTTAGTATGGCAGAAATTAGGCATTGAACCACACCTAACACCATATACCAAGATAAAGTTGAAATGGATCCAGGATTTAGACATGAAGAGTGATATTATAAGCAAATTAGAAGCAAAACATAGGATAGTTTATCCCTCACATATGTGGAGAAGGAAAGAATTTGTGACCAAAGAAGAACTGTAACCCATTATTAACTCATTATTAAATACAAAACAGATAATTTTGATCATATTAAATTGAAAAAGTTTTTTTTTGTCAAAAAAAAAAAAACACTAATGCAGACAAGATTAGAAAGGAAGTGATAAACTGGGGAAACATTTTTACATTTAAGGGTCCTGATAAAGTCCTCATTTCTAAAATGTATAGAGAATTGACACAAATTTATAAGGATTCAAGCCATTCTCCAATCAATAAATGATCAAAGAAGATAAACAGCCAATTTTCAGATGAAGAAATTGAAACTATTTCCAGTCACATGAAAAGTCATTGTCAATAAGAGAAATGCAAATTAAGACAACTCTGAGATACTACTACACACCTCTCAGATTGGCTAAAATGACAGGAAAAGATAATGCGGAATATTGGAGGAGATGTGGGAAAACTGGGACACTGATACATTGTTGGTGGAATTGTGAATACACCCAGCCATTCTGGAGAGAAATTTGGAACTATGCTCAAAAAGTTATCAAACTGTGCATACCCTTTGAAAAAGGGGTGTTTCCATGGATTTATATTCCAAAGAGATTTTAAAAAAAGGGAAAGTGACCCTCATATGCAAAAAAAAATGTTTGTGGCAACACTTTTTGTAGTGGCAAGAAATTGGAAACTGAGTGGATGCCCATCAGTTGGAGAATGGCTGAATAAGTTATGGTATGTGAATGTTATGGAATATTATTGTTCAATAGGAAACGATCAGCAGAATGATTTTAGAGAGGCCTGGGGTGACTTACATGAATTGATGCTAAGTGACATGAGAAGAACCAGGAGATACATGGCAACAACAAAACTATATGACGATCAATTTTCATGGATATAGTTCTTTTCAACAATGAATTGATTCAGACCAGTTCCACTTGTAATGAAGAGAGCCATCTACACCTAGGGAGAGGACTGGGGGAACTGATTGTGGACCACAATATAAGATTTTCATTCTTTCTGTTGTTGTTTGCTTGCATTTTATTTTCTTTTTCAGTTTTCTTTTTTCATTCTTGATCTGATTTTTCTTGTGCAGCAAGATAAACATTAAAATATGAATACATATATTGTATTTAACATATATTTTGACATATTTAATGTGTATTGGTTTACCTGACATCTAGGGGAGAGGGTGGGAGGAAGGAGGGGGAAATTTGAAACACAGGGTTTTGCAAGGGTCAATGTTGAAAAATTACCCATGCATCTGTTTTGTAAATAAAAGCTCAAATAAAAAATAGGTTTAAAAATGTCCAGTGCTTTTATACTGAGGACCTGTCTTATTCTACATCTCTATAGCTTCCAAAGTCTTTCTCTCTCTACATGCCTAAAAGCTACTCCTAAAGAGAGTCTAGAATTATGGATGTCCTCATGAGAGAGAGAAAAAAAATATCATCTCCCTTCTCCAAAATTCTTAACACTAGCTTCACCTTACATTATTATTTTTTTCTATTGCTTTTTTCTACTTTTTTCTTTTTTTTTTTGTTTTGCTTGCCTGATTCTTGATGTCTCCATGTCATTCATTTCCATTTGTTCAATTGTGATTTTTAATAAATTATTTTCTTCATTTACTTTTTTGTTTTGTTTTCTAATTGTCCAATTGAGTTTTGAATGAGTTGTTTTGTTCTATGGAATTTTTTTCCATTTTGCCAATTTTATTTTTTAGAGAGCTATTCTCTTTTTTCAGTTCACTAATTCTGTTTTTCAGGGTATTAATTTCTTTATTCACTCTATTTTTTATGAGTAACATGACTTATCTAGATCCTTTTGCAAAGCTTCCCTTTCCTTTCCCCATTTTTCTTTTAGCTCTCTTTTAAGAGCCTTTTTAATTTCTTCTATGAGAGCCTTGTGTGATGGGGATCAGAATATATCCCTCTTTGGGGTTTCATCTAGAGACAATCTGTTGTTAGTCTCCTCAGGGTTTGAAGTCTGCTCTCTTTCAATATAGAAGCTATCTATAGTTAGAGCTCTCTTTACCCTTTTACTAATTTTGACAAAAACAAAGCAAAACAATAACAACAGCAACAACAACAACAAACAACTGCAGTCTGCTTTTGGGGCTGTGTGGTGTTACCAAGCTTCCACTATAGACAACAGGAAGTAGCAGTGAAGCAGTACTGGAACAGCAATGGGTGTGCTGGGATCAGCATCTGCATTGAGATCAACAGTTGCATGCTGCAATTGTGCTGAGTCCCTCCTGGTGCTGGGTGAGTGTGGCCAGGTTCAAAGAAGCACTAGTGTTTTGAAGTTCTAATCTTTACTTCCTGTGTTTTTAGCTTCTCTGCTGATCCACTGTTTTGCTGCTAGAACAAAGTAGCTGACACTGTGGTAAAGTTCTCACAAATTTTCTGCCAGCTGAGACCACATGCTCCCTGCTCCAGTCTGCTCAGTATGAACTGCCTGCCATGCTCTCACGTCAACTTGCCTGACACTGTGCCTGGCCTAACTGTCCCTGCCTGCGAACAAAAAACAGACCTTTTCTGGTGAATTTCAAGATTGTCTCCTGTTGGGAATGTGTTGTACTCCAAATATTCGTGGGTTTTGACAGTTAAGCACTAATTTTAAGACTGTTTCATAATAAAAGTAGTCAGGCTAAAGGAGAGCTTAGATAAATGCATGTGTCTTCTCCATCACCTTGGCTCTGCCCCATTTTTTTCTATTATTTTATTCTATGAAGTTACACCTAAGCAGCAACACATAAAATAACTGAGCTTGGAAGCTTGATTTATACATTCTTCTGAATACTTACTATGCTTAATATACATAGAACTGGATTGATAATCAAGATTAATTGAGTAAACATAGCATCTTCTTTTTTATTCTTTAATTAGAAATTCACATAGTTTTCAAAGAAAACTAAGTAAATCATTGCACAAATGTATATATAATAGGAAAAACTAAACTTGACTCCAAAGACATTCTTTTCCTAAGATTAGGCAGAGATTAAGAGCAGTTATAATAGCTCTCTCCCCATATCTCCAACAACACTTCTCCTCCCCCAACCTAAAAAATGCATCAAACCAAATCCTAGATTGTGAAGTCAACTAAAAATCACAGTGAGTTATTTTTCTAACTCAGGGCAGTTGAATAATCCAACAAGAAGTTTATAGTCATTTGGGTGGGTGCCGTCCAGGAACGCAACATATGGCAGAAGTGGCACCGGTAGCAGCATCAGCACCTGGCTGATGTAGTGGCAGCAGTAGAACAGAAAGGTTCAACACTCAGGGACAGTAAGGGGACTAAACACCTGATCAAAAAATAAATTCCAGGGCACTCCTGTACTACTATTGAATGTAGGATTGGGTGTCACCTGTTATCTTTCCTATTACATATACTTCACCACACAGACACAATTCTGGATCACAGTTCCAGGATGGAGAGGGAAGCAGGCATGGTTATAAGGAAACAAAAGCTCTCTACCTCAGTAAAGACCACAACACAGACCAGGAAGGCAATACAGAGAGACCTCTCCCCAGATCACATTGGCTTAAAAGCATTCAAAGCTTCCAGCCTTCCACTGAATTATGACAGCAGAAAAAGAATATAAAAGACAGAATCTCAGGTAATAAGGACAATTGGAAAAAAAGAAAAGAGAGCTATGCAAGAAAATGATAAAAAGAGAATTAAAAGCTTTATAAAAGACTCAGGAAATGAAGAAAATAACTGTTAAATAGGACAAAATAGGATGGAAGGAAAATAACTGTGAATGTAAATGGAATGAATTCATCCATAAAATGAAAGCAGCAGATTAGAAACTAAAAATCTAACTATTAGGTATTTACATGAAATAACACTTGAAACAAAGACACAGAGTTAAAGGGGTTTCAGCAGAATTTGTTATGCTTCAGCTGAATTAAAAAAGGTGGATCTCAAACAAAGCAAAAACAAAAATAGACTTAGTTAAAAGAAGTAATTGAGGAAACCACATTTTGCTGAAAGGAATCACAATTAAAAGATAGAAAGCATAATGAAAAGTAAAATGTATAACTTAAATTATAAAAGGTTTACACAAATAAAACCAATGCAAAATTAGGAAGGCAGAAAATGGGCATGGGGCATTTTACAGCAAGGTAACAAAGTTTTGCAGCAAAAAATAAAAACCGCATCTCTCAAATATAGGGAGAACTGAGTCAAATTTATAGGAATATTTGTCATTTCCCAATCAAAGAATATGATCAGGCAGTTTTCAAATAAAGAAATTAAAGCTATCTGAGGTCATGAAAAAATGCTCTAAATCATTATTGATTAGAGAAATGCAAATTAAAACAACTCTGGAATGTTACTTCACATGTATTAGATTGACTAATATGATAGAAAAGGAAAATTATAAATGTTGGAAGGGATGTATAAAAATTAGGATATTAATGTATTGTTGGTGGAGTTCTGAACTGTTCAAAACACTGTAAAGAGCAATTTAGAACTATGCCCCAAAACTATAAAATCGTGCATATCCCTTGATTCAGCAATACATAAAAATATATTTTAAAAAGGAAAAAGATCTAAAAGTGGTAGCAAAGAATTGAAAATTGAGGGGATAACCATTAATTTTGGAATGGCTGAACAAGTTAAATATTATTGTGATGAGATACTATTTTGTATAAAAAATAAAAAGCAGAATGGTTTCAGAAAAATCTGGAAGGACTATATGAATTGGTGCAAAGTGAAGTGAGCAGAACCAGAACTTTGTACACAGTAACAGCAATATTGTGTGATGATGAATTTTGAATGATTAATTATTCTCAAAAATGCAAAGGTCTAAGACAATTCTGAAGGACCTATGATGAAAAATGTTATCCACCTTCAGAGAAAGAACTAATGGAAACTGAATGCAAATTGAAGCATACTGTTTATTAGTTTATTTTACTTTATTTTTCTTGGCCTTTTTCTTTGTTTTCTTTCACAACATAACTAACATTAAAATCTGTTTTGCATGATTATACATATAACCTTTACCAAATTGCTTGCCTTCTCAAAGGAGGAAGACAAGGAGAGAATTTGAAACTCAAATTGAAAAAAAAAATGTTGCAAAAATTATTTTACATGGGGACTTCCGGCCAAGATGGCAGAGAGGAGGCACACAGCTGCATAAGCTCCGCATTTTCTCTCACTATGCATTTCATTACAAGCCTCTGAATTGATGCTTGACTGAAAAAAAAACCAAAAATAGTTACCAAGAGAAGGCATCCTTGAGATTCGCCAAGAAAGGTCTGTTTTTGTGTGAGGGCTGGGACGGTTTTGGATCGGGCACAGGGTGCAGGCAGGCAGCTGAGAGCATGGCAGGCAGCTCACAACCGAGCAGACTGGAGAGGGGATGGGGTGTGATCGCAGCCGTCTCTGCGGAGAGAGCTTTGCTACAGGATTGGATACTTTGCCCTGGCAGCAAGCCACTAGCCCAGCAGAGAAGCTAAAAACACCGGGGGGTGAAGAATACAACCCCAAACAGCTGGAGTCTCTCGGGACCTGGTCACCTCCCCACACCCCATCCCCCTCCCCTCCCCACAGTGACTCAGCATGCTCTGGGATCTCAGAGCTCAGGCGCAGCACAGTAGGGCTAGTGCCTTGTTGCTGCCCCTGCAGTCTGTAGAGGAAGCTTGGTAACACCACCCAGCCCCTCCTCCCAAAAAGTAGACTCTAATTAAGGGTGATTTCTTTTTCTTTTTGCTAGTTATTCTTTGATTCTTTGACATAATGAGCAAAAAATTGAAGAGGACTTTAACCCTTGACAGCTTCTATACAGAAAGAGAGCAGACTCTAAATCCTGAGGAGACTAAAAACAGACTGTCTCCAGGTGAATCCCTAAAGGAGGAGATCATCTGTTCCTCAGCACAGATGAACCTCATAGAAGTAATTAAAAAGGCTCTCACAAGGGAGCTAGAAGAAAAATGGGAAAAGGAGAGGGAGGCTTGGCAAGAGAGTCTGGAGAAGTCATCCCACTCATTTAAAGAGAGACTGGATAAAGAAATGAAATCCTTGAAAAATAGGATTAGCGAACTGGAAACAGAAAACAGCTCTCTAAAAAACAAAATTGGTAAAATGGAAAAAAATTCCACAGAACAAAAGAACTCAATGGGACAATTAGAAAAAGATTTTAAAAGAGTGAGTGAAGAAAATACTTCATTAAAAATCATAATTGAACAATTGGAATTGAATGACTCGAGGAGACAAGAAGAATCATTCAAGCAAATCCAAAAAAATCAAACAATGGAAAAGAATGTGAAATACCTTCTGGGGAAGACAACAGAACTGGAAAACAGATCCAGGAGAGACAATCTGAGAATCATTGGACTCCCAGAAAAGTATGATGAAAAAAAGAGCCTGGACACTATTTTCCAGGAAATTATCAAAGAGAACTGCCCAGAAGTCATAGGAACAGAGGATAAAATAGACATTGAAAGAATTCATCGATCACCCACTGAAAGGGATCCTAAAATCAAAACACCAAGAAATATAGTGGCCAAATGCCAGAACCCTCAGACGAAGGAAAAAATATTGCAAGCAGCTAGAAAAACCCAATTCAAGTATCGAGGAGCCACAATAAGAATCAACCAGGATCTAGCAGCATCCACATTAAAGGATTGAAGGGCCTGGAATATGATATTCCAAAAGACTAAAGAACTTGGTATGCAACCAAAAATAACTTACCCAGCTAGAATGAGCATCATTTTCCAGGGAAGAAGATGGACATTCAACGAAGTAAGCGAATTTCACCTATTTTTGATGAAAAAGCTAGAACTTAACAAAAAGTTTGATCTACAAATATAGAACTCAAGAGAAATCTAAAAAGGTAAAGATAAATCTTGGGAACTATATTTCAGCTGTAAGATGTATAAAGAATACATGTATACCTTGTTCTAGAAAGTAGATGTGGAAAGGACATTGTACCAGAAAAAGGGTAAAGTGGGGGTACTACATCTCATGAAGAGGCATAGGAAACTTATTATATCTGAGAGAAAGAATGGAGGGGGAGGAATATAGTGGGTATCTTACTGCCTTCAGAATTGGCTTTAAGAGAAAAATTTTAGACATATTCAATTTATGGTGAAACTTCTCCCACCTCATTGAAAAGTGAGAAGGGAAAAGTGAAAAGGGAAGGAATAAGCTAAGCAGAAGGGAATACGGAAACGGGGAGGGAAAGGGGTAAGATAGGGGGAGGAAATCTAAGGTGGGGGGGAGAGATACTAAAAAGGGAGGGCTGTGAGAAGCAAGTGGTGCTCACAAGCTTAATACTGGGAAAAGGGGTAAGGGGGAAAGAAGGGAGAAAAGCATAAACAGGGGTTAACAAGATGGCAAGTAATACAGAATTGGTCATTCTAACCATAAATGTGAACGAGGTAAACTCCCCCATAAAGAGGAAGCAGTTAGCAGAATGGATTAAAAGCCAGAATCCTACAATATGTTGTTTACAGGAAACACACCTGAAGCGGGGAGATACATGCAGGTTAAAGGTAAAAGGTTGGAGCAAAATCTACTATACTTCAGGTGAAGTCAAAAAAGCAGGGGTAGCCATCCTGATCTCAGATCAAGCTAAAGCAAAAATTGATCTAATTAAAAGAGATAAGGAAGAGCGCTATATCTTGCTAAACGGTAGCATGGATAATGAAGCAATATCACTATTAAACATATATGCGCCAAGTGGTGTAGCATCTAATTTCTTAAAAGAATAATTAAGAGAGCTGCAAGAAGAAATAGACAGCAAAACTATAATAGTGGGAGATCTCAACCTTGCACTCTCAGAATTAGATAAATCAAACCACAAAATAAATAAGAAAGAAGTCAAAGAGGTAAATAGAATACTAGAAAAGTTAGATATGATAGATCTCTGGAGAAAATGTAATGGAGACAGAAAGGAGTACACTTTCTTTTCAGCAGTTCATGGAACCTATAAAAAAATTGACCATATATTAGGACGTAAAAACCTCAAATTCAAATGCCGTAAGGCAGAAATAGTAAATGTATTAAGAGTTCAAATGTTGGAGTTTGTTCTTCTCAAAGGCACAGCCAGTTTAGAGGCTTGGAGCCCTTCGGATGTCTCCAAATCCAAAGGTTCTGTCCTTCAGCCTCTGCCTCTGCTTTCTTCTGCCTCCAACCAAGACAGAGATGGAAGGTCTCTCTTATCTCCTTCTGGGGAGCCCAGCCACCAACTTGCCGCGGAGAGAGGGCTTCTGGCGTAGCTCCACTGAAATCCGTCAAAATGTTCTCTGCAGCAGAGTCGTTCCTCTCGAGTCCAGCGCGATCAGCCAGCCAAGAGGAAAAAATGTATTCTGGAATGGCTGTCTCGCCTTATATCTGAACCTTCTGAGAGAATGGGATTATGGGTTTTCTCCCATAGTGCTCTCTGGCCCAAAGAGCTTTAAGGTGTGGACTCCCTTGAAGTTAGAAAGTGTACTTTGTGAAGCTAGCATACTTGTGGACTCCAATGAGTAAAGGTGGGAACACAAGCCTTGTCTTGATTAGTTGTACTTAGTACCTTGTTTCAGGTTCTGGCCAAAACAACTTCTTGTAAGATTAGATCAACTCTAATTACTTAGCAGTTAGTAAGGATTCCAACAATGTATCCTTTTCAGACCACGATGCAATGAAAATTACATTCAACAAAAAGCCAGGGGAAAGTAGACCAAAAAATAATTGGAAACTAAATAATCTTATATTAAAGAATGATTGGGTGAAACGGCAAATCATAGACATAATTAATAATTTCACCCAAGAAAACGATAATAATGAGACATCATACCAAAATGTATGGGATACAGCCAAAGCGGTAATAAGGGGAAATTTCATATCTCTCGAGGCCTATTTGCATAAAATAGAGAAAGAGAAGGTCAATGAATTGGGCTTGCAACTAAAAATGTTAGAAAAGGAACAAATTAAAAACCCCCAGTCAAATACTAAACTTGAAATTCTAAAAATAAAAGGAGAGATCAATAAAATTGAAAGTAAAAAAACTATTGAATTAATTAATAAAACTAAGAGTTGGTTCTATAAAAAAACAACAAAATAGACAAACCCTTAGTAAATCTGATTAAAAAAAGGAAAGAGGAAAATCAAATTGTTAGTCTTAAAAATGAAAAGGGAGAACTCGCCACTAAAGAACAGGAAATTAGAGCAATAATTAGGAGTTACTTTGCCCAACTTTATGCCAATAAATTTGGCAACTTAAATGAAATAGAAGAATACCTCCAAAAATATAGCTTGCCCAAACTAACAGAGGAAGAAGTAAATATCCTAAACAGTCCCATCTCAGAAAAAGAAATAGAACAAACTATCAACCAACTCCCTAAGTAAAAATCCCCAGGACCAGATGGATTTACATGTGAATTCTACCAAACATTTAAAGAACAAATAACTCCAATGCTAAATAAACTATTTGAAAAAATAGGGATTGAAGGATTCCTACCAAACTCCTTTTATGACACAGACATGGTACTGATACCTAAACCAGGTAGGTTGAAAACAGAGAAAGAAAAATATAGACCAATCTTAAATAAATCTTAAATAAAATATTAGCAAAAAGATTACAGAAAATCATCCCCAGGATAATGCACTATGACCAAGTAGGATTTATATGAGGAATGCAGGGCTGGTTCAATATTAGGAAAACAATCAATATAATTGGCCATATTAATAATCAAATCAACAAAAACCATATGATCATCTCAATAGATGCAGAAAAAGCATTTGATAAAATTCAACATCCATTCCTAATAAAAACAATTGAGAGCATAGGAATAAATGGACTTTTCCTTAAAATAGTCAGGAGCATATATTTAAAAGCATCAGTAAGCATCATATGCAATGGGGAAAAACTGGAACCTTTCCCAGTAAGATCTGGAGTGAAGCAAGGCTGCCCACTATCACCATTATTATTCAATATCGTGTTAGAAACACTAGCTTCTGCAATAAGAGTTGAGAAAGATATTAAAGGAATTAGAGTAGGCAATGAGGAACCCAAACTATCATTCTTTGCAGATGATATGATGGTATACCTAGAGAACCCCAGAGATTCTACTAAAAAGCTATTAGAAATAATTCACAATTTTAGCAAAGTAGCTGGATATAAAATAAATCCCCATAAATCCTCAGCATTTTTATACATCACCAACAAAATCCAACAGCAAGAGATACAAAGAGAAATTCCATTCAGAATAACTGTTGATAGCATAAAATATTTGGGAATCTATCTACAAAAGGAAAGTCAGGAATTAGATGAGTAAAATTACAAAAAACTTTCCACACAAATAAAGTCAGACTTAAATAATTGGAAAAATATTAAGTGCTCTTGGATAGGCCGAGCGAATATAATAAAGATGACAATACTTCCTAAACTAATCTATTTATTTAGTGCTATACCAATCAGACTTCCAAGAAAATATTTTAATGATCTAGAAAAAATAACAACAAAATTCATATGGAACAATAAAAAGTCGAGAATCTCAAGGGAATTAATGAAAAAAAAAATCAAATGAAGGTGTCCTAGCTGTATCTGATCTAAAATTATATTATAAAGCAGCAGTCACCAAAACCATTTGGTATTGGCTAAGAAATAAATTAGTTGATCAGTGGAAAAGGTTGGGTTCACAAGACAGAATAGTCAACTATAGCTATCTAGTGTTTGACAAACCCAAAGATCCTAACTTTTGGGATAAGAATTCATTATTTGATAAAAACTGCTGGGATAACTTGAAATCAGTATGGCAGAAATTAGGCATGGACCCACACTTAACAACATATACCAAGATAAAATCAAAATGGGTCCATGACCTAGGCATAAAGAACAAGATTATAAATAAATTAGAGGAACATAGGATAGTTTATCTCTCAGTCTTGTGGAGGAGAAAGAAATTTGAGACCAAAGATGAACTAGAGACTATTACCGATCACAAAATAGAAAATTTTGATTATATCAAATTAAAAAGCCTTTGTACAAACAAAACTAATGCAAACAAGATTGGAAGTGAAGCAACAAACTGGGAAACCATCTTCACAGTTAAAGGTTCTGATAAAGGCCTCATTTCCAAAATATATAGAGAACTGACTTAATTTATAAGAAATCAAGCCATTCTCCAATCGATAAATGGTCAAAGGATATGAACAGACAATTTTCAGATGAAAAAATTGAAACTATTACCACTCATATGAAAGAATGTTCCAAATCATTTTTGATCAGAGAAATGCAAATTAAGACAACTCTGAGATACCACTACACACCTGTCAGATTGGCTAAGATGACAGGAAAAAATAATGATGAATGTTGGAGGGGATGTGGGAAAACTGGGACACTGATGCATTGTTGGTGGAACTGTGAACAAATCCAACCATTCTGGAGAGCAATCTGGAATTATGCCCAAAAAGTTATCAAATTGTGCATACCCTTTGATCCAGCAGTGTTTCTATTGGGCGTATATCCCAAAGAAATACTAAAGAAGGGAAAGGGACCTGTATGTGCCAAAATGTTTGTGGCAGCCCTTTTTGTAGTGGCTAGAAACTGGAAATTGAATGGATGCCCATCAAGTGGAGAATGGCTGGGTAAATTGTGGTATATGAATGTTATGGAATATTATTGTTCTGTAAGAAATGACCATCAGGATGAAGACAGAGAGACTTGGAGAGACTTACATGAACTGATTCTAAGTGAAATGAGCAGAACCAAGAGATCACTTTACAGTTCTACAACAATATTGTATGAGGATATATTTTGATGGAAGTGGATTTCTTTGACAAAGACTCAGTTTCAATTGATAAATGATGGACAGAAGCAGCTACACCCAAAGAAAGAACACTGGGAAACGAATGTGAACTATTTGCATTTTTGTTTTTCTTTCCGAGTTGTTTTTACCTTCTGAATCCAATTCTCCCTGTGCAACTAGAGAACTGCTCAGTTCTGCAAACATATAATGTATCTAGGATACTGCAACATATCTAACATATATAGGAGTGCTTGCCATCTAGGGGAGGGGGTGGAGGGAGGGAGGGGAAAAATTGGAACAGAAGCAAGTGCAAGGGATAATGTTGTAAAAAAAATTACCCTGGCATGGATTCTGTCGATATAAAGTTATTATAAAATAAAATAAAATATTTTTAAAAATTATTTTACATGGTTCCTGGAAAAAATCTTATCTTTAAAAAAAGTACAGTGAAGTGAACAAAGAATTAATATCAATACTGACCATATATGTACCAAATAATATAACAATCAAATTATTGAAGCAGAAATTAAATGAGATAAAGGGGAAAATAAATAGTAAAACTATACTTTTATAGAACTATACACACCTTTGAGGCCTTGATAAATCTAATTATTACAATTAAATAACAAATAATATTATAATTAAATAATAACAAATACATAATTAAACAACATATGTAAATATATGATTAAATAATAAAAAAGATTATAATTAAATAAGAAATAATTAATAAATAAGAAATAAGGAGATAAATAGAATTTGGGGGAAGGTATATGTGATTTAGACTTTTTTTGTGAAACTAGAAGCAAAGGAGAGAAGTGACTATCAATTGGGGAATGGCTGAACAAATCAATTTATAGGAATGTAATGCAAATCTTATTGGATCATTTGAAATGTTGAAAAGACAATTTTGGGAAGACTTACATGAACTGATAAAGAATCAAAATCAAATTCAGCAGAGCGATTTGTAGAACAACAACAAAACAACACTAATAAATAACAAAGAAAGCTCTAAAAACTCTGATCAAGGCGAAGAAAGAACAAAAAGAATAAATGAAACTAATGGACTTGAATTTTAAATAGAATACCTGTATTGCACCACTATATTATGTTCTCTAGTCAGGTAAAGTAGGAATTTAATTGCTTTTCTTCTATTCCCTCATCTACAGTATCTTTTTGCTTAATTTCTGTCAAGTTCTCTCTCAAAATTATGTTCAAATTTCATCTTCTCCCCATACTAATCTTTTTCTTTAGCTTTTCCAATTTTTCCAATAGCTCTTAAGTAAGACTCATATGTAGCTCAATTGTACTAGTTAGTTGGCTGTATGTATTTCTTTTGATTTTCCATGAATGGTTAGCCATTTACATTTTCTATCTTCATTAAACTGTAAGCTCTTCTTGGTACATAGGTCTTATGTTTATTTTGCAAATTCCATGTCATAAAACAGAGTTTCAATAAATATAGTAAGTGCTAAATACCTTTTGTTTAAAAATATTCTTTTATTGACTGTATTGGATCAAACCTTGACATGGAGAAACATTCTCTGCATTTCAAAGTTACCAAATGTTCCATTCATAAAAATTCATATCAATTAAAACTAGCCAAATGGAAAAATACACTGTAACCATCGGTAGGTTTCATTTAACTTTATCAAAATAGAAAATGGTGTCATGATTTTCTCTCTTTCATTAAACTCCTTTACAGTTGAGTATTGTGCAAAGATCTCTACCTATTACTCATCATTGTCCACATGATACTTCCTTCCCTTCTGTTAAAGCTTAGGTCATTTAGGGATACAATTTTATGTTTCTATCAGACCCTCAATGATTGATGAATAGTTTGTGTGTGAGAGAGCTTTATATATTTAAGAAATGAATTATCTGATGTCTTTTTAAGTTCAACTAGTTAGTTCATTTACTAATTATGTAAAAATCTTTTATTTTATGCAAAGAGAACAATGGCCTGGGCAAGAGAGAAAGTTGGGTCCTTCTTTCCCTTGCCAACTATTTTAGAAAATTATTTCTCAGGTCCAGAATTATTCAATTCAGGTTCTGGAAAACAACACTTACTGTTTTATGTTAAAAGGAAGGTGGCAGCATGTGATGTATTAAGGAATTTAAGACCTGACTAACTCCTTCCCCCCACATCCCACCAGACACGGTTAGACTACCTTTACTCAGCAGAATGGGTATGTCCACAATGATAGAGTTCTAGCCTTTAGAAGTAGCAAGAGAGGAGTGGAGGGAGAAAAAATAGAGACTGATAGAGACATTAAGATGAAATAATAGAGTGGGAAAGATGAAGGAAGAGACAAGAAGGAAGAAAGGTGGGAAGGTAGGAAGGAAGAAAGGTGGTAAAGAGGAAAAGAAAGGAATTATTTTTCTTTAAATATCTTGATTTTATTGTAAGCAGGAGAATTTATGTGGCTTGAGTGCTTTACCACCTTGACTCTTTCTCTAAAGACACTGAAGAAAGGATATCTTTACCAAAACTAAAAACAAGAAAACACAGCACTATTTCTTTAAATGAGAAAGTCTATAATTCTGCAAACATAATTATAAACCATCTTTGGAGCTAAATATGTATCATAACACCTTCTTGAAGGCAATGCCAACTTATAGTACTGTATTATCTATGTGTTTATTTCTGGAGACCATTCTTTAAGGAATCTCAGAAAGTGCAACTTACACCCTCATTTGTTTGCTTTGAATCAAATACCTTATAAGGATCAGACAACATACCAAATAATTAAATCTTATTTTTCTTCAAAGGAAGCTTTTCTACCTACTCCAATTCCCAAAGCAGCAAACAAAAATAAATGAAGTGAGAAATTTTGGGAACTGCTTGCAGAAATGCACTGACAAATGCTCCAAACTTCCTTTATATAAGGTTTTTAATTGAATTTCATTTGCTGAAACTCAGTGCCACATCTGAACACAGACTTCAAATCAATTGCTTGCCAGTTCTATTTATATGTCTATGAAGTAGATCATTGTAATGAATACAGATGAGCAATAAGTACAGTTATTGCATGATTTTTCAAATTTTTATGATTGCCTTTCCTTCTTCCTTTTGGAATAATGGCCCCTCTGTGCAACCTGCAGACCATTCACTCTATCTTTATTTTTTTTTTTACTACTTCAGTAGATCTTAATTTATTAAAGACACACCAGAAGTAGAGTATAAACAGTCCAGAGAATGAAGCTTATTTGTAAAATATGGACAACTTGAACCAGTATTAAATTACTTCTGAGATCACTTGATGCGTGTGTTGTTTTTTTGACTCTCTCCTTTCTGCCTTCTCAATTCTTCCCCTCCCTTCCTCTCCTCCAATTTGGCAGGAATCTGTACTTGGTACCTAGAGTGGAAACTGGCCTACAGCAAACTGAACTCAGAAAATGTCAGTTTGCTGAGGCAAATGGGCAGCAAGAAGGCAGAGTTTCTATACAGTTGGAATTTTTAAACCAGGCTTCAGAAAAGATTCAAATTTACACACTCTGAGCAAACAAATGCTGCTTTACAAGAGGAAGTGTGCTCATGGCTGCTGCTTTGGCATGTGTTGGATTAGTGTGGGAGAGTAATACTGAGCTCTCTTCAGCTGAAATGTTACTGAGCATTTTCATATAGGAAAATGATGCTTAGCTTTTTGACAAATTCTTTCTTGCTCAAAAATCCTCTTTTTTAGTGTGGCTTTCACCTGTGGTGTCTATCTGCCATCCAAATCTCACCTGTGGCTCCAAGAAACTGCAGCATGCTCGGTTAGCTACAGCATAGAGCATAAAAATAAGACAAAAAAAAAAAACAGAGGTTCTCCACCAGCCAGAAGCATACTATTCATGCATGAAAAATCATTTTTAAAAATCGAGAAAAATAAAATGCTATCGATTAAGTTCATTCATCTTGGCAGTAAACTTTTAACGTATGTACACAGAGATGATGAAGTTGATGAACACACAACCAGAGTTAGGTCAGTATCTGGAAGATTCCAAAGGAAAGTATGAGAGAGAAGAGGGAATAGATTGTCTACCAAAATGAAGATATCTAAAGCTGTTTTGGTGACCTCATTGTTGTGTGCCTGTGAAATCTGGACAGCATACCAGGATCAAATTGCTGCCATTTAAATTGTCTTAGGAACAGGTGTTTTCTCAAGCTGAACTGCCCAAATTCAAATTTTACTGCAGAGAGCACAACTCTATTGAGCTAGCAATGTTATTCAAATGCCAAAAGTATATTTGCCCAAAAGACTATTTTTCAAAGAACTCACACAAAGCAAATATTCACACTTTCATGCACTCTGCTCTCTGAAGTAGAATTTAAAATGTCTAGGTTTCATAAGCATACATAGCCTTAGAAAACAGCCTAGGGGCAGAGAGAGATTAGGCAAACTGACCAATCTTACACAGTCCATCTCTGTCAAAGGCAGAAGTAGAACTCAGATTGTTCAGACTGCAAGACCAACTCTCTAATTATTAAACACATCCCTTCAAGAAACACACACCAAGACACAAAAGATTCAGTATTAAAATTCCAGGAAAAGTTTACTGAAAGCCTTCATAACCTAGTTCCTTCTTATATTTCTAAACATCCTACAACTTGCTGTCTAGCCATTTTTCTATTGTGTCCCAAATTTTCATGACACTATTTAGAGTTTTCTTGGCAAAGATACTGAAGTAGTTTGCCATTAATTTCTCCACAATTTATACCACACTTCCCTACCATAATCTTGTGATATTGGTTTCCTTGCTGTTCTATGTACAAGACATGCTATCTCTAGGCTCTAGAGATTTTTCTTTGGATTCTTATGTCTGGAATGCCCCTCATTCACTTTCCTGTCTTTAAAATCTTACTTTTTAGAAGAAACATTTGAACCCCTCTTAAATCCAGAGACTTCTCTCTATTAATGACTTCTTATTTATCTTGTACATACTTTTAGATTATAAACTTAGATTATAAACTCTTTGAAAACACAAGCATGTCTGGCTTCAGACACTTACCTGGGCAAGTCATTTAACCTTGTTTGCCTTAGATTCCTCATCTCTAAAATAAACTGAAGAAGGAAATGGCAAAATACTCCATTAGCTTTGCCAAGAAAATCCCAAAGGGGATTGCAAAGGGTCAGACATTCCTGAAATGGCTGATCAACAACCCAGTACAAGGGCGTGAGGCTGCAGGAACTGAATGAGAGATAAAAGCCTAGAAGAGGATGAATTCTAGGCTCCTTTCATAAGTAAATTATTATGTAAGCATCTTAGCTAAATATGCAGTTTTGTAAAGGTCATAGAGGACATTGGCTTTATTAGTGAACTTTGTAAAGGGCAGACAAAATGCTTCCATCATTAGTAAACTTTGACCTACACACTTTCCAAGCAGAAAGAGATATGGTAGCTTGGAATCTCTTATTTGTCTCTGAATCCAACCTCATCCAATTTGGCTGTCATTATTACCAACAACCTCTTCCAACAGTGAAATTCTGATGTGATTGCCCAGTAAATAATGACTTTTGGAAAAAATTCAGATGACTAATTTCATTGCATTGGAACTTCAAACTGACTTTAAAATGAAACCTCTCTTTTAATTCTCTCTCTTTTTTTATTTTGGCATGCAGTATTCCTTTCCCATATGGAATTACTTCCATCTCCTTATATTCTGTTCACACTTTCCCACTAATCTGATGGCATAGAACTACTCAACTCATAAAGAGGATTTAGCAAAACAGAGATTAAACCATGGGTGTCCTAATTGGTTGTGGAAAAAGTGGGAAAACCCTCAAGCATGTGGTTGTTAACTGTTAACTATCAGTTTGTACTGAATGTACTGAATGTACAGAATGTACTAAATGCACTCAGCCAGATTTTGCTATTTAAGATTATGTGACTTTTCCTTTTTTCCTTTGTGGGTTTGGTCAAGGAAACATCCCTTTCTATTTTACATCTTCAATAATCAGACTGCAGGTGGCCTTAACCTGTTGCTAAGGTTAACATTATGTTTCCTATCTTTATCCCCAAATATCTCTTGAACTACAACCTAGTCATTTAAAATTGTAAGGATTTTATCCTCCAACCTAGAAATGTGACAAAGCTTTTGTATAAGGTTGCTCTTATCCTCATAGGATAACCCATGCAATCAGGGAAACAATATAAATATTACTACCTTCAAGAGATCTTAAAAAACAACTCTAAATATACCGATGCTGCTTTGACCTTGGTAATCATCTCTCATTTCCTTCTTGTTTATTACTCTATATATCACTTATTTATTATTCCTATCAGACTATCCATAAGAATACATAAGTAGGGAAGGAAGAAACAATAAAAAAAAAGGCCAAAGAAAAGAGGAGTGGAGTTAAACAGATGCAAAGTTCTTTCACAAAATGATCAGCAACATCATTGTAAAAATCTCTCAGACTCTACACCTCATTTTACAGATGAAAAAGTTGAGGCAAACAGGGTTAAATGATAATGGTCACACAATTAGTACATTTCTGAAGCCGGATTTGAATGCAGGAAAATGAGTCTTCCTGACTCTGGACTGTGGATTCTACCCAAATCTGGCAATAATCATTTGGAGTCCATAGTCATTGAGTTTTAAAGTTTCATTTTTACCAATTAGGAAACTAAGGCCAAAACTGACTGATTCAGAGATCTGCCCACAGTTACAAAACTATTTAGTGACTGGGTCCAGATATGATACTCCTCCTATTGTGTCAGCTTTCTTCCTGGACTAGGATGTAGCTTTGGCTGCTCTCATGAGAGTTAAGAACTAATTTTATTACAAAATGGTACATTCATGCATTACTCAACAGGACAAAAGGAAGTTTATATAGCCATAAAGGGCAAAAGTAGTCAAGAACTCTGAAGATGATTTAGCTGAGACTTCTCTACCTCAAACTTGCCTATCATGATCAATCAGCCCATCATTAAAGATGAATATGAGTTCCTCATCCCTGTTTGAATTAAAGTGAACAGGAAGGGCCTGACTTTAGTTTTCCAAACCAATTAAGTTTATTGGTTTCATTGAGCTTGAAGAAAAATTGCTTACTGTACCAGTTCAGGGGAAAGGACTGTCTTAATCCCAGAGCCAGTGCCTTCATCTTCAGCATCTTCTATTCAGGGTTTGTATTCATTTGAGGAGATGAATAAGGAAAGCCAACTTTCTCCCTTCCTTTTCCTTGTCAGAATTGAGAAATAGGGAGCACAGAGGTAGCAGCACTGGGGCTTGACCTAGCACCTTAGCTTGTGTACATTCTAACTGATGGTAGAAGGGCTAGAGTCAGAGCCACTGAGAATGACTGTCTCTCTGCGTCATCATGTTTAATATAGATAGAACATTAGTTCAGATTAGAGTATTGTCCATTTTCAAAAAAGGACCAAAATGATATCACTATATTAGAGGTGAGTTATAGTGTGTCTGATTGTGATTGATCAGACCAATACAAGCTTGGAATGCTTTGCCACAGATAAGACAGAAATAGTCCTTATGAACATTTGGAGTAACTCTTCTAATCTTGTATATCTTGAGTTTCTTCTGAGTTAATTCAACTCTGCCTTGTTTACAGGGTACAGAACCTTTTCCAATAAGGACATGCCATGCTCGGCAATCCTGTTCCACTGTCTCCCATGTCATACAATCAATTCTAAAGTTTTTAAGAGAGACCTTAAGAGTGTCCTCTAAAACTATAACTTGTAAAGATGGAAAAATCTCTGTTGGTAAAGGGAGTATTTACCTCTCTGGGAATTTACTAAATCAATAAAATGAAATAGGTTCAGTACTTTTTGGTAATCTTTTAAAAATTGTCAAGAGAAAATAGAAAATAGAAAGGAATCTGTTGAATAACCCATGTTTTACCCAAGTAAAACTTGATACATTTTTTCCATTATCTTGACAGAGACCTTCCAATTACCTCAAATAGGATTGGTTCTAAACTCAGATGGCCCTCCAGAGTTAAAGGACTTCTATAGATTGACAAAACAAAATTGAAGACATTCTTAGGAGTGCAGAACCAATTCATTTTTCACCTTGAACTACTGTGAGTCCTCCATATAATTATCAATTAATCAACATTTATCTAGCCTTTACTATGTGCCCTTTTCTCAAGGAGCTTACAACCTAATGTACATACAAAATTGTACAACAAGAATATACAGAACACTTGGGTGGAGCCAAGATGGCAGAGTGAAGTGAGGAAACTGTGAGAACTCTCTCAGTTTCTCTCAAAAACCACATGAGAACAAACCACTAAACAGACTCTGATAGAATGAAACCATTCTCTAGCTCAAGACAGATTGGAAAAATTCAGTAAAGGTCAGCCTCACTGTGGGGGAAAGGTGTTTATTCCAGCTCAGATGAAGTCTGGGAAAAGATCTTAATCAGAACAGATCAGCAACTGATAACTTCAGTCCTGGCACAGTAGCAGACCAGACTAGTGGGGCAGGCTCCAGTCTCACCTCAGAAGGCAAATTCTTGGAAACCAGGTTGTTACCTGGAAAGAACAGGCAATGGTGCCCCTGAACACACAAGGGGCCCCTGTGCTTAAAGTCACAGAGCTACACAAGAAGCTTGGGACAATGCCCCCTTTACCCCAGGAGTTATGACTCAACCATTAAAGTCACAAAAGAGGAAAAAAAAAGAGACAGAAAAAAAAGAACAATAAGCAGACAAGAACCTTACTCATAGAAAGCTGTAGTGAAAAGGAAGATCAAAATACCAACACAGATGAAGACAAAATGTCTATAGAGGAAATCTCAAAGAGTCAAATGAATTAGTCTCAGACCCAAAGAGGTTTCTAGGAAGTGTTGAAAAAAGACATTAAAAGGCAAATAAGAGAGGTAGAATAAAAATGAGAAAATAAAAAGAGAAGTATGCAAAAAAGAGTCAACAGCTTGGAAAAGGGAAGGAAAAAATTGACTGAAGAAAACAACTCCTTAAAAAATACAATAGGCCAAATGCAAAAAGAAAAATCCACTTAAGGAATCAATCTCTTATAAAACACAATAGGGCAAATGCAAATGAAAAAAAAATCCACAGAAGAAAACAATATCTTATAAAAGTAGAATTAATAAAATAGAAAAGGAGATACGAACGTTAACTGAAGAAAATCACACATTAAAAACTAGAATGGGCCAAATAGAAGCTAATGATTCTATGAGATATCAAGAATCAGTCAAACATACATACTAAAATGAATGAAAAAATGGTCTTCTGGGGCAGAGCCAAGATGGCAGAGACAACACATGTTTCTCTCTGACCTTAAAGCCTTCACAATAATTATGAAATCCAGCCTCTGAATTAGCTCTGGACCAGCAGAACCCAGAAATATTGGGAGTGCAACAAATTATCAATAGAAGATAATTTCAAAGATCGCCAGAAAGAGAGTGTTTCAATTGGAAATGGAAGGGAGGTAGCCAGAACAACCAGCTAAGTACAAACACCAGCACAGACATTTCAGAGTCCTGGGTAGTGCATACTCTGAGTGGCAGAGAGTTTATAGATGGAAATAGACCAGAAAAAGGTCTGTTTCAATATGAAATGGGAGGGAGGTAGCCTAAGACAAATAACTGATCACAAATGCCAGCACAGACTGCACAGAGTCCCAGGGCAGACCAGACTCCACATGGCAGAGAATTTGCAGGAGGAAACTGATCAGAAAAGGTCTGTTTCAATCTGAAATGGGAGGGAGGCAGCCAGAACAACTAACTGAGTACAAACAACAGAGCAGAGTTTCAGGGCAGTGCAGACTCTGTGTGGTAGAAAATACATGAGAGAAAACAGACCATAAAAAATCTGTTCCAATCTGAAATGGGAGGGAGGCAGCCTAATATAAACAGTTGGCCACAAAGGCCAGCGCAGACAGCACAGAGCCCGGAGGCATTGCAGATTCCATGTGGCAGAGAATTTATGAAAGGAAACAGACCAGAAAAGGGAAGCAGCCTAAAACAAACAGCTAACCATAAACACCTGTGCAGATAGTGCAAAGTCCCAGGGTGGTGCTGACCCTGCAGAGTTTGCAAACTCCACAGCATTCACATGGCAGAGAATCTACGGGGAGGAATCTATAGCAGCGTTGGCCACTCTGACCTGGTTGCAAGCCAGTGCAGATCAACAGAGAAGTTATAAAACATTCAACACAAATACAAAAGATCAATAGTGAACCCCAAAACATCAGAATCTCAAGGGATCTGGCCACGCCCACCCAAGTCCAGGAGTGAATCACTACTGACCCAGTGCAGCTGTGTTGCTTGATAAACTTCCCCCATCCTAAAGGCAAGCCTTAACTTAAAAAAAAAATTTAGTAAAAAAGTAAAGAGGACTCTAACAATTGACAGCTTTTATGGTGAAAGAGAAGAACAGATGTCAAACCCTGAGGAGACTAAAGGCAGATTGTCTCCAGATGAAGCCCCAAAAGGTAATATAAACTGGTCCTAATCACACAAGGCAATCCTAGAAGTAATTAAAGAGAATCTTAAAGGAGAGTTAGATGACAAATGGGGAAAGGAAATGAAAAATTGCAAGAGGGTTTGAAAAAGACAAAACAGAAACTATCTGAAGAAAATTCACTACAAAATAGACTTAGTGAAATGGAAAAAAGCATATAAGTCATTAGAAGATAAATTTGATAAAATGGAAAAAGAAAGCAACTCCCATAAAAACAGAATTTGTGAAAAAGAAAAAAATAACTCCTCAAAAAAGAGAATTTATGAAATGGAAAAAGAAAATAACTCCTTAAAAACCAGAATTTGGGAAATAGAAAAAAATTCCATAGAACAAAACAATTCATTTAAAAATTCAATTGGACAAATACAAAAAGAAATTTTTTTAAAAAGTAAATGAAGAAAATAACCCAATGAAATTCATAATTGAAGAAATGGAAAGGAATGACTCAATAACACAAGAATCAGTCAAGCAAAACCAAAAAAGAAAAAAAAAATGTAAAATACCTAATTGGGAAAACAACTGACCTGGAAATTAGATCTAGGAGAGACTCCCTGAAATACATGATTAAAAAAGAGCCTAGACACTATCTTTCAGGAAATTATGAAAGAGAATTGCCCAGACTTCCGGGGGCGGAGCCAAGATGGCAGAGAAGGCACACATGACTTTCTAAGCTCCTCTCACTCACCTCATAACCAACTATTTAATTCAGACTCAAAAATAGCTCTTTACTGCTTAAATTCATGAAGATTAGAAGCACTACAACTTACCAGCCAATGTCAAGCTGGAAGCTCGCCAGGAAAGATTTGTCCTGAGGGGCCAGGAACAGACTAGCCCAGGCGGTGAGAGGCTAGCATACTGAACAGACCAGGGGCGGGAGGGGGTGGGGAGGGAAGAGGAGATGGGGAAGAGTGGGGGGGGTGGGGGTGATCTCTGTGGCTAGAGAAGTTATACAGACAAATCCGCTATAGGCTAACTGCTCTTGCTTGACTACAAAGCAGTAAACTGGCAGAGAAATTAAAGCCTAAAACAGAGGGTACTTTAAAAAATGCCAGAACCTAACGATATCTGGCTTTAACCACTCAAACCCAGAAGTGACTCAGGCAGACTTTAATGCAGTCCTGCAGCTACATCCTGCAGTTCTAGGCTTTTGCTGGGGGGGGAGGGGAGAAGGGGGAGGGGACAGTTACAAATCTGCATGGCAGGGGTGCGTAGCCTGGGCAGCCTCTAATCTGCACAGTGGGGGGCTCAGCCTGGGGCAATAGAACTTCCCCAGCAGACTGTGCTTCCCAGGCAGACACTTGCCAGTCCCTGCAAATCCATTCACTGCTCAACTGCTAATACCCACAGACCCAGGGCAGGCTTTGGCTTGGGGTAGTGAAACTCTCACTGCTCAGCATCTAGTCCCAGGGCACTCTTTATCTCACACAGCTGGGATTCTTTGCAGGGCACTTTCCCAGCTAGGCCCTGCAGGCCTGAGTTATTCCCGGGTATGAAATTCTTTCCCAGAGCACTCCAGTACCTCACTGCTTTTTGTAGCCGGCTGGCAGGACAGCTACCCGTCCATACACCTTTCACTGCTCTGCAGAGGAAGCTGGTAACATCCTGGCTCTAAAGGCAGACCCTACAGGCTTTAACAAAATGAGTAAAAAAAATCAAAAGAACGATTGATAGTTCCTATACAGAAAGAGAACAGCTTTTCAACCTTGAAGAAACTAATAGCAGACAGTCTCCAGACAATTATTGATCCCCAATACAAAAGGCTGTCCTAGAAGAGACTATTAAAAACCTTAAAAGAGAACTAGAAGAGAAATGGGGAAAGGAAAGAGAAGCTATGCAAGAGTGTACAGAAAAGGCATATAACTCACTAAAAGAAAAAATTGATAACATGGAAAAAGAACTGAAATGTGAATTGGAAAAGGTAAAAAAACTCCCAAGAAGTGCAGGGAAACAGAATTTGTGAATTAGAAAAAGAAAATAACTCACTAAAAAAAAAATTAGTGAAATGGGAAAAAATTCCATAGAGCAAAACAACTCAATTGGACATATACAAAAAGAAGCATAAAAAGCTAATGAAGAAAATAACTCACTAAAAATCAGAACTGAACAAATAGAAATGACTGATTCATTGAGACATCAAGAATCAGTCAAGCAAAAGCAAAAAAAAAGGAAAGATTGGGAAAAAATGTCAAATATTTACTTGGAAAAACAACAGACCAGGAAAACAGATCTAGGAGAGATAACCTGAGGATCATTGGACTACCCAAAAGTTATGATGAGAACAAGAGCCTAGATACTATTTTACAGGAAATCATCAAAGAGAACTGCCCAAAAGTAATAGAACCAGAAGGTAAAATAGGCATTGAAAAAATTCATTGAACATCTTCTGAAAAAGAGTATAAAATAAAGACTCTGAGGAATATTGTGGCCAAATTTAAGAATTTTCAGACTAAAGAAAAAATTTTAGAAGCAGACAGAAAAAAAAACAATTCAAATACCGACGTGCCACAAAAAGGGTCACTCAAGATCTGGCTGCCTCAACATTAAAGGATCAAAGGGCCTGGAATCAGATATTCTGAAAGGCAAACGAGCTTGGAATGCAGCCAAGAATAAACTACCCACCTAAACTGAGTATTTTTTTTCCATGGAAGAAGATGGACATTTAATGAAATAGAGGAATTCCATTTGTTTCTAAGGAAAAAAAACAGACTTAAACAAAAAATTTGAACTCCAACAACAGGTCTCAAGAGAAGTAGAAAAAGGTAAAAGGAATTCTTGAGAACTGTATTTCTGTTGTGGATATACATTAAAAACCATATGTATAATTTGATTTTACCGATATAAAGTAGAAAGGCAAAGGAAACCTATCATATCTGAGGGAATTTAGAGAAGGAGAGGAACATTGTGTGAATCCTACTCTCATCAGAGTTGGCTCAAAGAGGAAATAATTGACATATGTGGTTTACAGAGATTCTTCTCTCACTTCATTAAAAAGTGGGAGAGGAAAAGGGAAAAGGAAAAAGAGTCATAAGGAAAGAGTACAAGAAAGGGGAAGGGATTCAAAGGAAGGAGGGATAGATACTAAAGAGGGAGAGCTATGTGATGCAAGTGGGACCAATAAGTTTAATACTAGGGAAGAAGGGAAGGAGGGAAAGAAAAAGAAAAGTATAATCTGGGGATATTAGGATGGCAGGAAATACAGAATTAGTAATTTTAACCATTAATGTGAATGGGATGAACTCTCCCATAAAGAGGAGGTGGATAGCAGACTGGATCAAAAGTCAGAACCCTACAATATGTTGTTTAAAGGAAACACATTTAAAACAGGGAGATACATACAGAGTAAAGGTAAAAGGCTGGAGTAGAATCTATTATGCTTCAGGGGAAGTCAAAAAAAGCAGGGATAGCCATTCTTAACTAAGATCAAGCAAAAGCAAAAATTGATCTAATTAAAAGAGATAAGGAAGGAAACTATATCTTGCTAAAGGGTACTATAGAAAATGAAGCAATATCAGTATTAAATATATATGCACCAAGTGGTATAGCATCTAGCGTCCTAAAGGAGAAGTTAAGAGAGTTGCAAGAAGAAATAGACAGCAAAACTATAATGGTGGGAGATCTCAATCTTGCACTCTCAGATTTAGATAAATCAAATCATAAAACAAATAAGAAAGAAATTAAAGAGGTAAATAGAATATTAGAAAAATTAACTATGATAGATTTCTGGAGAAAACTTAATGGTGAAAGAAAGGAATATACTTTCTTCTCAGCAGTTCATGGAACCTACACAAAAATTGACCATATATTAGGATATAAAGACCTCAAGGTTAAATACAGAAAAGCAGAAATAGGAAATGCTTTTTTTTCAGATCACAATGCAATAAAAACTACATTTAACAAAAAGTTAGGTGTAACTAGAACAAAAAGTAATTGGAAACTAAATAATCTCTTCTTAAAGAATGGGTAAAACAGCAAATTATACGCACAATTAATAATTTCACTCAAGATAATGACAACGGTGAGACATCATACCAAAATTTATGGGATGCAGCCAAAGCGGTAATAAGGGGAAATTTTATATCCTTAGAGGCTTACTTGAATAAAATAGAAAAAGAGAAGATCAATGAATTGGGCCTGCAACTTAAAAAGCTAGAAAAAGACCAAATTAAAAACCCCCAATCAATTACTAAACTTGAAATTCTAAAATTAAAAGGAGAAATTAATAATATAGAAAGTAAAAAAAAAACTATTGAACTAATAAATAAAACTAAGAGTTGGTTTTATGAAAAAAAACAATAAAATTGATAAACATTTGGTAAATTTGATTAGAAAAAGGACACAGGAAAATCAAATTAGTACTCTTAAAAATGAAAAGGAAGAACTTTCCACCAATGAAGAGGAAATTAAAGAAATAATAAGGGGTTACTTTGCCCAACTTTATGCCAATAAATTTGATAACCTAAGTGAAATGGATGACTACCTCCAAAAATATAGGCTTCCCAGATTATCAGAAGAGGAAGTAAATTGCTTAAATAGTCCCATTGCAGAAAAAGAAATAGAACAAGTTATTAATCAACTCCCTAAAAAAATATCCCCGGGACCAGATGGATTTACATGTGAATTCTACCAAACATTTAAAGAACAATTAGCCCCAATGCTTTATAAACTATTTGAAAAAAATAGGGAATGAAGGAATCCTACCAAATTCCTTTTATGACACAGACATTGTACTGATACCTAAACCAGGTAGGTTGAAAACAGAGAAAGAAAATTTTAGACCAATCTCCCTAATGAATATTGATGCTAAAATCTTTTTGTTGTTGTTGTTGTTGTTGTTGAAGATGGGATTTTATTTTATTTTATTTTATTTTAATATCTTTTTATTGATAGAACGCATGCCAGGGTAATTTTTTACAGCATTATGCCTTGCATTCATTTCTGTTCCGATTTTTCCCCTCCCTCCCTCCACCCCTTCCCCCAGATGGCAAGCAGTCCTTTACATGTTGAATAGGTTACAGTATATCCTGGATACAATATATTTGTGCAGAACCGGACAGTTTTCTTGTTGTACAGGGAGAATTGAATTCAGAAGGTATAAATAACCCGGGAAGAAAAACAAAAATGCAAGCAGTTTATATTCATTTCCCAGTGTTCTTTCTCTGGGTGTAGCTGCTTCTGTCCATCTTTGATCAATTAAGGCTCTCTTTATCGAAGAGATCCACTTCCATCAGAATACATCCTCAAACAGTATCATTGTTGAGGTATATAATGATCTCCTGGTTCTGCTCATTTCACTCAGCATCAATTCATGTAAGTCTCGCCAGTCCTCTCTGTATTCATCCTGCTGGTCATTCCTTACAGAACAATAATATTCCATAACATTCATATACCACAATTTACTCAACCATTCTTCAATTGATGGACTTGACGCTAAAATCTTAAATAAGGTATTAGCAAAAAGACTACAGAAAATCATCCCCAGGATAATACACCACAATCAAGTAGGATTTATACCAGGAATGTAGGACTGATCCAATATTAGGAAAACTATCAGTATAATTGGCCATATTAAGAATCAAATTAATAAAAACCATACGATCATCTCAATAGATGCAGAAAAAGCATTTGAAAAATCCAACATCCATTCTTATTAAAAACTCTTGAGAGTATAGGAATAAATGGACTTTTGCTTTAAATAATCAGTAGCATCTATTTAAAACCAGCAGTAAGCATCATATGTAAGGGACAAACTGCAACCATTCCCAATAAGATCAGGAGTGAAACAAGGTTGCCCACTATCACCATTACTACTTAATATTGTATTAGAAATGCTAGCTTTGGCAATAAGAGTTGAGAAAGAGATTAAAGGAATAAGAATAGGCAATGAGGAAACCAAATTATCACTCTTTACTGATGATATGATGGTATACTTAGAGAACCCCAGAGATTCTACTAAAAAGTTATTAGAAACAATCCACACCTTTAGCAAAGTTGCAGGATACAAGACAAAATCACATAAGTCATCAGCATTCTTATATATCACTAACAAAATCAGAAACTTTATGAGCAAAACTACAAAACACTTTCCACACAAATTAAATCTGATCTAACCAACTGGAAAAATATTAAATGCTCTTGGATTGGGCGAGCAAATATAATAAAGATGACAATACTACTTAAACTAATCTATTTATTTAGCATTATACCAATCAGACTCCCAAAAAACTATTTTGATGACCTAGAAAAGATAACAACAAAGTTTAGAAAAAATAACAACAAAGTTCATATGGAAAAATAAAAGGTCAAGAATTTTAAGGGAATTAATGAAAAAAAAAAATCAAATGAAGGTGGCCTAGCTGTACCAGATCTAAAATTATATTATAAAGCAGCAATCACTAAAACCATCTGGTATTGGCTAAGAAATAGACTAGTTGATCAATGGAATAAGTTAGGTTCAAAGGACAAAACAGCCAATAATTTTAATAATATAGTGTTTGACAAACCCAAAGACCCTGGTTTTTGGGATAAGAACGCATTATTGCACAAAAATTGCTGGGAAAATTGGAAATTAGTATGGCAGAAACTAGGCATTGACCCACACTTAACACCATACACCAAGATAAGGTCAAAATGGGTTCATGACCTAGGCTTAAAGAATGAGATTATAAATAAGTTGGAAGAGCATAGGATAGTTTTCCTCTCAGACCTATGGAAGAGGGAGGAATTTATGACCAAAGAAGAAGTAGAAATCACTATTGACCACAAAATGGAAAATTTTGATTATTTCAAATTAAAAAGTTTTTGTACAAACAAAACAAATACAGACAAGATTAGAAGGGAAACAATAAACTGGGAAAACATTTTTACAGTCAAAGATTCTGATAAAGGCCTCATTTCCAAAATATATAGAGAATTGACTCTAATTCATAAGAAATCAAGCCATTCTCCAATTAATAAATGGTCAAAGGATATGAACAGACAATTCTCAGATGAAGAAATTAAAACTATTTATAGAGATATGAAAATAAGCTCCAAATCATTATTAATCAGAGAAATGCAAATTAAGACAACTCTGAGATACCACTACACAGCTGTCAGATTGGCTAGAATGACAGGGAAAGATGAATGTTGAAGGGGATGTGGGAAAACAGGGACACTGATACATTGTTGGTGGAACTGTGAACACATCCAGGCATTCTGGAGAGCAATTTGGAACTATGCTCAAAAAGTTATCAAACTGTGCATCCCTTTGATCCAGCAGTGTTTCTACTGGGCTTATACACCAAAGAGATACTAAAGAAGGGAAAGGGACCTGTATGTGCCAAAATGTTTGTGGCAGCCCTGTTTGTAGTGGCTAGAAGCTGGAAAATGAATGGATGCCCATCAATTGAAGAATGTTTGAGTAAATTGTGGTATATGAACGTTGTGGACTGTTATTGTTTTGTAAGAAAGGACCAGCAGGATGAATACAGAGAAAGCTGGCGAGACTTACATGAACTGATGCTGAGTGAAATGAGCAGAATCTGGAGATCATTATATACCTCAACAATGATACTGTTTGAGGATGTATCCTGATGGAAATGGATCTTTTTGATAAAGAGAGCTAATTCAGTTTCAATTGATCAAGGATGGACAGAAGCAGTTACACCCAATGAAAGAACACTGGGAAATGAATATAAACTGCTTGCATTTTTGCTTTTCTTCCTGGGTTATTTATACCTTCTGAATCGAATTCTCCCTGTGCAACAAGAGAACTATTCACGATTAATCTTTACCTTTTTAGATTTCTCTTGAGTTCTATATTTGTAGATCAAACTTTTTGTTAAGTTCTGGTTTTTTCATCAGAAATAGATGAAATTCGCTTACTTCGTTGAATGTCCATCTTCTTCCCTGGAAAAAGATGCTCATTCTCGCTGGGTAAGTTATTTTTGGTTGCATACCAAGTTCCTTAGCCTTTCGGAATATCATATTCCAGGCCCTTCAATCTTTTAATGTGGATGCTGCCAGATCCTGGGTGATCCTTATTGTGGCTCCTTGATACTTGAATTGGGTTTTTCTAGCCGCTTGCAATATTTTTTCTTTCATCAATTGGAGAATGGCTGGGTAAATTGTGGTATATGAATGTTATGGAATATTATTGTTCTGTAAGAAATGACCAGCAGGATGAATACAGAGAGGACTGGCGAGACTTACATGAACTGATGCTAAGTGAAATGAGCAGAACCAGGAGATCATTATACACTTCGACAACGATATTGTATGAGGACATATTTTGATGGAAGTGGATTTCTTTGACAAAGAGACCTGAGTTTCAATTGATAAATGACGGACAAAAGCAGCTACACCCAAAGAAAGAACACTGGGAAACAAATGTAAACTATCTGCATTTTTGTTTTTCTTCCCGGATTATTTATACCTTCTGAATCCAATTCTCCCTACGCAACAAGAGAACTGTTCGGTTCTGCAAACATATATTGTATCTAGGATATACTGCAACATATCCAACATATAAAGGACTGCTTGCCATCTAGGGGAGGGGGTGGAGGGAGGGGAAAAAAAATCGGAACAGAAACGAGTGTCAATATAATGTAATTATTAAATAAAAAATTAAAAAAAAATAATAAATATAAAAAAAAAGACCTCCAAGGAAAAGGAAAAAAAAAAAAAAAGAGAGAGAACTATTCACTTCTGCACACATATATTGTATCTAGGATATACTGTGATCTATTTAACATGTAAAGGACTGCTTGCCATCTGGAGGAGGAGGTGGAGGGAGGGAGGGGAAAAATTGGAACAGAAGTGAGTACAAGGGATAATGCTGTAAAAAATTACCCTGGCATGGGTTCTGTCAATAAAAAGTTATTTAAAAAAAGAGAGAGAGAGCGTGAGAGAGAGAGAGAATTGCCCAGATATCATAGAAACAGAAGGTAAAATGACCATTGAAAGAAGTCACTGAACGCCTCCTGGAAGAGACCCCAAAATTAAAACCCCAAGGAATAATGTGGCTAAATTTGAGAATTATCAAACCAAGGAAAAAAATATTGCAAGCAGCCAGAAAAAAAAAAAAAAAAAAAAAAAAAAAAAACATGGAGGAGCCACAATAAGGATGATTCAGGACTGAGCAGGTTCCACTTTAAAGGATCAAAGGGCCTGGAATCTTATATTCCAAAAGGCGAAGGTTCTTAGAATGCAGCCAAGAATAAAACTGAATATTTTCTTTCAGGGAAGAATATGGACATTCAATGAAACTGGCGAATTCCATGTATTTTTTATGAAAATACAAGAGCTAAATAAAAAATTTGACCTCCAAATATAGAACTCAAGAGAACCATAAAAAGGTAAAAAGAAAAAAAAAAAGAACTTTTGAGAACTGTATTTCTGTTATGGATATTCATTGAAAGTACATGTATAATCTGATTTTATTGTTATAATATAAAAAAGAAACTCGAGATGGAAAAGTGATTGTAACAGAAAAAAGGGGGAAAGTGCAAGTAAAATGAGGGAAATTACATCTCAGGAAGAGGCAAAGAAAACATACTATAATTGAGGGAAAGAAGGGTGATGAATATTGTGTGAATCTTGCTTTCATCAGATTTGGCCCAAAGAAAGAATATTAGATATGTTTGATTTCACCAAGAAACATCTCTCATGCTATAGAAAAGTGGGAGGGGAAAAGGGAAAAGGCTAAATAGAAGGGAAAACAGAAATAGTAAGAGAAAGGTATAAGAAAGGGGAAGGTTCTCCAAAGGAGGAGGACTGCTTGAGGCAATTAGTACTCATAAGTAAAATACTGGAGAGGAGGGAAAGGAGAAAATGAAAGAAAAAAAGTATAATTTGGGGATAATGAGATGGCAGGAAACACAGAATTAGTAGTTTTAATGTATATGTTTATAGGGTGAGCTCTCCTGTAAAATGTAAGTGGATAGCAGACTGGATTAAAAGCCAGAATCCTGCAATATTTTCTTAAAAAGAAATACATTTGAAGCACAGTGATACATACATAACAAAGGTAAAAGGCTCGAGCAGAATTTATTATGCTTCAGGTGAACTAAAATTTAAAAAAAAAAAAACCGGGGCAGCCATCCTGATTTTAGATCAAGAAAAAGCAAAAATTGATCTAATTAAAATAGAGAAGGAAAGAAATTATATTTTGCTAAAGGGTACTATAAATAATGAAGCAATATCAATATTATACATATATGCACCAAGTGGTGTAGCATCTAAATTCCTAAAGGAGAAGTTAAGAGAGCTGCAAAAAGAAATAGGCAGCAAAACTATAATAATGGGAGATCTCAATCTTATTCTCTCAGAACTAGATGTATCAAACCACAAAATAAATAAGAAAGAAGTTAAAGAGGTAAATAAAATATGAGAAAAAGTAATTATGATAGATCTTTGGAGAAAAATGAATGGGGAAAAAAGGAGTACATTTTCTTCTCTGCAGTTTATGAAACCTATACAAAAATTGAGCAAATATTTGAACATAAAGACCTCAAAATCAAGTGCAGAAAGGCAGAAAAAGTTAATGCATTTTTTTTCAGATCACAATGCAATAAAAATTACATTCGATAAAGGGCCAGGGTAAAAATAGACCAAAAAGAAATTGGAAACTAAATAATATCATCCTAAAGAATGAATGGGTGAAAAAGCAAATCATAGACACAATCAATAATTTTATCCAAGAAAATGAAAATAATGAGACAACATACCAGAATTTGTGAGATGCAGCCAAAGCAATAATAAGAAAAAAATTTATATCTCTAAATTCATGCTAGGAAAAAAAAAAAAAACAAGTAAAAAGTTCCCAATCAAATACCAAACTTGAAATTCTAAATATAAAAGGAGAGATCAATAAAATTGAAACTAAAAAAAACTATTGAATTAATAAATAAAACTAAGAGTTGGTTTTATGAAAAAACCAACAAAGTAGATAAACCTTTAGTTAATTTGATTAGAAAAAGGAAAGAGGAAAATCAAATTGTTAATCTCAAAAATGAAAAGGGAGAAGTATCCACCAATGAAGAAGAAATGAGAGCAATCATCAGGAGTTATTTTGCCCAAATTTATGCCAAAAATTTTGGCATTTGACAACCTAAGTGAAATGGAGGAATATCTACAAAAATATAGATTGCCCAGACTAACAGAAGAGGAAATAAATCACTTAAATATTTCCATTTTAGAAAAAGAAATAGAACAAGCTCTTAATCATCTCCCTAAGTAAAAGTTCCCAGGATCAAATGGATTTACATGTGAATTCTATCAAACATTAAAAAAAAATAACTCCAATACTATATAAACTATTTGAAAAAAACAGGGAATGAAGGACGCCTACCAAATTACTTTTATGGACCCAGACTTGGAACTGATACCTACCAGATAGGATGAAAACAAATAAAGAAAATTATAGAACAATCTCCCTAATGAATATTGATGCAAAAATCTTACATAAAATATTAGCAAAAAGATAACAGATAATCATCCCCAGGATAATACACCACAGCCAAGTAGGATTTATACCAGGAATGCAGGGCAAGTTCAATATTAGAAAACTATTAGCATAATTGACTATATCAATAACCAAATTAACAAAAACCATATGACTATCTCAATAGATACAGAAAAAACATTTGATAAAATCCAACACCCATTCCTATTAAAAACACTAGAGAGTATAGGAATAAATGGACTTTTCCTTAAAATAGTCAGGAGCATCTATTTAAAATGATCAGCAAGCATCATATGTAAGGGGAATAAATTAAAACCATTCCCAGTAAGATGAGGCGTGAAACAAGATTGCCCACTATCACCATTGCTATTCAATATTGTGTTAGAAATGCTACTCTTGGCAATAAGAGAACAAATGATTAAAAGAATTAGAGTGGGTAATGAGAAAACCAAATTATGACTCTTTGCAGATGATATAATGATATACTTAGAGAACCCTAAGAAGCTATTAGAAATAATCCACAACTTTAGCAAAGTTGCAGGATACAAAATAAAGCCACATAAGTCATCAGTATTCTTATACATCACTAGCAAAATCCAACAGCAAGAGATACAGAGAAATTCCATTTAAAATAACTGTTGATAATATAAAATATTTGGGAATCTAACTGCCAAAAGAAAGTCAGGAACTATAAAAGCAAAAGTACAAAACACTTTCCACACAAATAAAGTCAGATCTAAACAATTGGAGAAATATCAAGATAGATCAAGTGAATATAATAAAGATCACAATACTCTCTAAACTAATCTATTTATTTAGTGCTATACCAATCAAACTTCTAAGAAACTATTTTACTGAACTAGAAAGAAAACAAGAAAATTCATCTGGAAGAACAAAAGATCAAGAATTTCTAAGGAATTACTGAAGAGAAAAGCAAATGAAGGTGGCTTAGCTGTACCAGATCTAAAACTATATTATAAACCAGTGGTCATCAAAACTATTTGGTCCTGGCTAAAAAATAGACTAGTTGATCAGTAGAATATGTTGGACTTCCGGCCAAGATGGCGGAGAGGAGACACACTGTTGTGTAACCTCCGTGTTTTTCTCTCACTATCCATTTCATTTCATGCCTTTGAATTAATGCTCGACTGAAAAAAAACATACAATTACTTACCAAGAGAAACCATCCTTGAGACTCGTCAAGAAAGGTCTGTTTTTCGCGAGGGCAGGGACGGTTATTAGATCGGAAGCAGACTGTGGGCAGCAGCTGCAGCGAGAGCACAGAAAGCAGCTCAGAGCCAAGCAGAGTGGAGAGGGGGTGTGGCGTGATCGCAGCCATCTCTGAGGGGAGAGCTTTGCCACAGGATTAGATACTTTGCTCCAGCAGCAAGTCAGCAGCCCAGCAGAGAAGCTAAAAACACCGGGGGTGAAGAATACAACCCCAAACAGCTGGAGTCTCTCGGGACCTGGCCACCCCTCCCCCACAGTGACTCAGCACTCTCTCGGATCTCAGAGTGCAGGCACCAGCACAGTAGGACCCATGCCTCATGGCTACCCTGCCCCTCCCCCAAAGAAAGCAGCCTCCATTCAAGGGTTTTTTCCTTCTGTTTCTTTGATAGTTTGTCTCTGATTATTAGACAGAATGAGTAAGAAACTGAAAAAGACTTTAACCCTTGACAGCTTCTATACAGATAAAGAGCAGACTCCAAATCCTGAGGAGACTAAAAACAAACAGTCCCCAGGTGAATCCCCAAAGGAGGAGATCATCTGTTCTTCAGCACAGATGAATCTCATGGAGGAAATTAAAAATGCTCTCACAAGGGAGCTAGAAGAAAAATGGGAAAAGGAGAGGGAGACTTGGCAAAAGGAGAGGGAGGCTTGCCAAAAGAGCCTGGAGAAGTCAGTTAAAGAGAGAGTGGATAAAGAAACCAAACCCTTGAAAAATAGGATTGGTGAATTAGAAAACAAAATTGGCGAAATGGAAAAAAATTCCACAGAACAAAAGATCTCAATTGGACAATTAGAAAAAGATCTTTAAAAAGTGAGTGAAAAAAATAATTCACTGAAAATCAGGATCAAACAAATGGAATTGAATGACTCAAGGAGACAAGAAGAATCAGTCAAGCAAATCCAAAAAAATCAAACAATGGAAAAGAATGTGAAATATCTTCTGGGGAAGACAACAGAACTGGAAAACAGATCCAGGAGAAACAACCTGAGAATCATCGGACTCCCAGAAAAGTATGATGAAAAAAAGAGCCTGGACACTATTTTCCAGGAAATTATCAAAGAGAACTGCCCAGAAGTCATAGAAACAGAGGGTAAAATAGACATTGAAAGAATTCATCGATCCCCTACTGAAAGGGATCCTAAAATCAAAACACCAAGGAATATAGTGGCCAAATGCCAGAACCCTCAGGCGAAGGAAAAAATACTGCAAGCAGCTAGAAAAACCCAATTCAAGTATCAAGGAGCCACAATAAGGATCACCCAGGATCTGGCAGCATCCACATTAAAGGATCGAAGGGCCTGGAATATGATATTCCAAAAGGCTAAGGAACTTGGTATGCAACGAAAAATAACTTACCCAGCGAGAATGAGCATCTTTTTCCAGGGAAGAAGATGGACATTCAACGAAGTAAGCGAATTTCACCTATTTTTGATGAAAAAGCCAGAACTTAACAAAAAATTTGATCTACAAGCACAGAACTCAAGAGAAATCTAAAAAGGTAAAGATTAATCTTGGGAACTATATTTCGGCTATAAAGATGTGGAAAGAATACATGTATACCTTGTTCTAGAAACTAGATGTGGAAAGGACATTGTACCAGAAAAAGGGGAAAGTGGGAGTACTACATTTCATGAAGAGGCAAAGAAAACCTATTATATCTGAGAAAAAGAATAGAGAGGGATGAATATAGTGAGTATTTTACTGCTTTCAGAATTGGCATTAAGAGAAAAATTTTAGACATATTCAATCTATGGTGAAACTTCTCCCACCTCATTGAAAAGTGAGAAGGGAAAAGTGAAAAGGGAAGGAATAAGCTAAGTGGAAGGGAATACGGTAACTGGGAGGGAAAGGAGTAAATTAGGGGGAGGAACTCTAAGGTAGGGGGAGGGATACTAAAAAAGGGAGGGCTGTGAGAAGCAAGTGGTGCTCACAAGCTTAATACTGGGAAGGGGGGTAAGGGAGTAAGAAGGGAGAAAAGCATAAACCGGGGTTAACAAGATGGCAAGTAATACAGAATTGGTCGTTTTAATCATAAGTGTGAACGGGGTAAACTCCCCCATAAAGAGGAAGCGGTTAGCAGAATGGATTAAAAGCCAGAATCCAACAATATGTTGTTTACAGGAAACACACCTGAAGCGGGGAGATACATGCAGGTTAAAGGTAAAAGGTTGGAGCAAAATCTACTATGCCTCAGGTGAAGTCAAAAAAGCAGGGGTAGCCATCCTGATCTCAGATCAAGCTAAAGCAAAAATTGATCTAATCAAAAGAGATAAGGAAGGGCACTAAATCTTGCTAAAGGGTAGCATGGATAATGAAGCAATATCACTATTAAACATATACGCGCCAAGTGGTGTAGCATCTAATTTCTTAAAAGAAAAATTAAGAGAGCTGCAAGAAGAAATAGACAGCAAAACTATAATAGTGGGAGATCTCAACCTTGCACTCTCAGAATTAGATAAATCAAACCACAAAATAAATAAGAAAGAAGTCATAGAGATAAATAGAAT
This sequence comes from Antechinus flavipes, assembly GCF_016432865.1. NCBI lineage: Eukaryota > Metazoa > Chordata > Mammalia > Dasyuromorphia > Dasyuridae > Antechinus > Antechinus flavipes. The sequence continues at coordinate 233,715,915 of NC_067402.1, forward strand.
ACTAGAAAAATTAGATATGATAGATCTCTGGAGAAAATGTAACGGGGACAGAAAGGAGTACACCTTCTTTTCAGCAGTTCATGGAACTTATTCAAAAATTGACCATATATTAGGACATAAAAACCTCAAACTCAAATGCAGTAAGGCAGAAATAGTGAATGCATCCTTTTCAGACCATGATGCATTGAAAATTACATTCAATAAAAAGCCACAGGAAAGTAGACCAAAAAATAATTGGAAAATAAATAATCTCATACTAAAGAATGATTGGGTGAAACAGCAAATTATAGACATAATTAATAACTTCATCCAAGAAAACGATAATAATGAGACATCAACCAAAATGTATGGGATGCAGCCAAAGCGGTAATAAGGGGAAATCTCATATCTCTAGAGGCCTATTTGTATAAAATAGAGAAAGAGAAGGTCAATGAATTGGGTTTGCAACTAAAAATGCTAGAAAAGGAACAAATTAAAAACCCCCAGTCAAACACTAAACTTGAAATTCAAAATATAAAAGGAGAGATCAATAAAATTGAAAGTAAAAAAAACTATTGAATTAATTAATAAAACTAAGAGTTGTTTCTATGAAAAAACCAACAAAATAGACAAACCCTTAGTAAATCTGATTAAAAAAAGGAAAGAGGAAAATCAAATTGTTAGTCTTAAAAATGAAAAGGGAGAACTCACCACTAACGAAGAGGAAATTAGAGCAATAATTAGGAGTTATTTTGCCCAACTTTACGCCAATAAATTCGACAACTTAAATGAAATAGAAAAATACCTCCAAAAATATAGCTTGCCCAAACTAACAGAGGAAGAAGTAAATATCCTAAACACTCCTATCTCAGAAAAAGAAATAGAACAAACTATCAATCAACTCCCTAAGAAAAAAACCCCAGGACCAGATGGATTCACATCTGAATTCTATCAACATTTAAAGAACAATTAACTCCAATGCTAAATAAACTATTTGAAGAAATAGGAATTGAAGGAGTCCTACCAAACTCCTTTTATGACACAGATATGGTACTGATACCTAAACCAGGTAGGCTGAAAACAGAGAAAGAAAATTATAGACCAATCTCCCTAATGAATATTGATGCTAAAATCTTAAATAAAATATTAGCAAAAAGATTACAGAAAATCATCCCCAGGATAATACACTATGACCAAGTAGGATTTATACCAGGAATGCAGGGCTGGTTCAATATTAGGAAAACTATTAATATAATTGACTATATCAACAACAAACCAAACAAAAACCATATGATCATCTCAATAGATGCAGAAAAAGCATTTGATAAAATCCAACAGCCATTCCTAATAAAAAACACTTGAGAGCATAGGAATAAAAGGACTTTTCCTTAAAATAGTTAGGAGTATATATTTAAAACCTTCAGTAAGCATCATATGCAATGGGGAAAAACTGGAACCTTTCCCAGTAAGATCTGGAGTGAAGCAAGGTTGCCCACTATCACCATTATTATTCAATATTGTATTAGAAACACTGGCCTCTGCAATAAGAGTCGAGAAAGATATTAAAGGAATTAGAGTAGGCAATGAGGAAACCACACTATCACTCTTTGCAGATGATATGATGGTATACCTAGAAAAACCCAGATATTCTACTAAAAAGCTATTAGAAATAATTCATAATTTAAGCAAAGTAGCAGGATACAAAATAAATCCCCATAAATCCTCAGCATTCTTATACACCACCAACAAAATCCAAGAGCAAGAGATACAAAGAGAAATTCCATTTAAAATAACTGTTGATAGCATAAAATATTTGGGAATCTACCTACCAAAGGAAAGTCAGGAAGTATTTGAGCAAAATTACAAAAAAGTTTCCACACAAATAAAGTCAGACTTAAATAATTGGAAAAATATTAAGTGCTCTTGGATCGGCCGAGCGAATATAATAAAGATGACAATACTCCCTAAACTAATCTATTTATTTAGTGCTATACCAATCAGACTTCCAAGAAAATATTTTAATGATCTAGAAAAAATAACAACAAAATTCATATGGAACAAAAAAAGTCGAGAATCTCAAGGGAATTAATGAAAAAAAAATCAAATGGAGGTGGCCTAACTGTACCTGATCTAAAATTATATTATAAAGCAGCAGTCACCAAAACCATTTGGTATTGGCTAAGAAATAGATTAGTTGATCAGTGGAAAAGGTTAGGTTCACAAGACAGAATAGTCAACTCTAGCAATCTAGTGTTTGACAAACCCAAAGATTCTAAATTTTGGGATAAGATTTCATTATTTGATAAAAACTGCTGGGATAACTGGAAATTAGTATGACAGAAATTAGGCAAGGACCCACACTTAACACCACATACCAAGATAAGATCAAAATGGGTCCATGACCTAGGCTTAAAGAACGAGATTATAAATAACTTAGAGGAACAAAGGATAGTTTATCTCTCAGACTTGTGGAGGAGAAAGAAATTTGTGACCAAAGATGAACTAGAGACCATTATCGATCACAAAATAGAAAATTTTGATTATATCAAATTAAAAAGCCTTTGTACAAACAGAACGAATACAAACAAGATTAGTAGGGAAGCAACAAACTGGGAAAACATCTTTACAATTAAAGGTTCTGATAAAGGCCTCATTTCCAAAATATATAGAGAACTGACTCAAATTTATAAGAAATCAAGCCATTCTCCAATTGATAAATGGTCAAAGGATATGAACAGACAATTTTCAGATGAAGAAATTGAAACTATTACCACTCACATGAAAGAGTGTTCCAAATCACTATTGATCAGAGAAATGCAAATTAAGACAACTCTGAGATATCACTACACTACTGTCAGATTGGCTAAGATGACAGGAAAAAAATAATGATGAATGTTGGAGGGGATGCAGGAAAACGGGGACACTGATGCATTGTTGGTGGAGTTGTGAACAAATCCAGCCATTCTGGAGAGCAATCTGGAATTATGCCCCAAAAGTTATCAAACTGTGCATACCCTTTGATCCAGTAGTGTTTCTATTGGGCTTATACCCCAAAGAGATACTAAAAAGGGGAAAGGGACCGGTATGTGCCAAAATGTTTGTAGCAGCCCTGTTTGTAGTGGCTAGAAACTGGAAAATGAATGGATGCCCATCAATTGGAGAATGGCTGGGTAAATTGTGGTATGTGAATGTTATGGAATATTATTGCTCTGTAAGGAATGACCAGCAGGATGAATACAGAGAGGCTTGGAGAGACCTACATGGACTGATGCTAAGTGAGATGAGCAGAACCAGGAGATCATTATACACTTCGACAACGATATTGTATGAGGATGTATTCTGATGGAAGTGGATTTCTATGACAAAGAGACTTAACTGAGTTTCAATGGATAAATGATGGACAGAAACAGCTACACCCAAAGAAGGAATATTGGGAAATGAATGTAAACTCTTTGCATTTTTGATTTTCTTCCCGAGTTATTTTTACCTTCTGAATCCAATTCTCCCTGTGCAGCGGGAGAACTGTTCGGTTCTGCAAATATGTATTGTATCTAGGATATACTGCAACATATTTAACATATATAGGACTGCTTGCCATCTGGGGGGGGTGGAGAAAGGGAGGGGAAAAAATGAAAAATAAGCTATCGCAAGAGATAATGTTGTGTAAAAATTATCCTGGCATGGATTCTGTCAATACAAAGTTATTATTAAATAAAATAAAATTTTAAAAAAAGTAGAATATGTTAAGTTCACAGAACAAAATAGCTAGTGACTATAACAACCAAGTATTTGACAAAACCAAAAGCCCCACCTTTGGGATAAGAATTCACTATTTTACAAAAACTGTTGGGAAAATTAGAAACTATTGTGGCAGAAAATAGGCATAGATCTACACCTACCACTATATACCAATATAAGGTTTGAAAAGGGTTCATGATTTATTTTTTTAATTTTTATTTAATAATTACTTTATATTGACAGAATCCATGCCAGCGTAATTTTTTTTTACAACATTATCCCTTGCACTCGTTTCTGTTCTGATTTTTTTCCCCTCGCTCCCTCCATCCCCTCGCCTAGATGGCAAGCAGTCCTTTATATGTTGGATATGTTGCAGTATATCCTAGATACAATATATGTTTGCAGAACTGAACAGTTTTCTTGTTGCACAGGGAGAATTGGATTCAGAAGGTATAAATAACCTGGGAAGAAAAACAAAAATGCAGATAGTTCACATTCGTTTCCCAGTGTTCTTTCTTTGGGTGTAGTTGTTTTTGTCCGTCATTTTATCAATTGAAACTCAGTTAGGTCTCTTTGTCAAAGAAATCCACTTCCATCAAAATATGTCCTCATACAATATCGTTGTCAAAGTGTATAATGATCTCCTGGTTCTTCTCATTTCACTTAGCATCAGTTCATGTAAGTCTCGCCAGTCCTCTCTGTATTCATCCTGCTGGTCATTTCTTACAGAACAATAATATTCCATAACATTCATATACCACAATTTACCCAGCCATTCTCCAATTGATGAACATCCATTCATTTTCCAGTTTCTATCCACTACAAATAGGGCTGCTACAAACATTTTGGCACATACAGGTCCCTTTCCCTTCTTTAGTATTTCTTTGGGATATAAGCCCAATAGAAACACTGCTGGATCAAAGGGTATGCACAATTTGATAACTTTTTGGGCATAATTCCAGATTGCTCTCCAGAATGGTTGGATTTGTTCACAACTCCACCAACAATGCATTAGTGTCCCAGTTTTCCCACATCCCCTCCAACATTCATCATTATTTTTTCCTGTCATCTTAGCCAATCTGACAGGTGTGTAGTGGTATCTCAGAGTTGTCTTAATTTGCATTTCTCTGATCAATAATTATTTGGAACACTTTCATATGAGTGGTAATAGTTTCAATTTCATCCTCTGAAAATTGTCTGTTCATATCCATTGAACATTTATCAGTTGGAGAATGGCTTGATTTCTTATAAATTTGAGTCAGTTCTCTATATATTTTGGAAATGAGGCCTTTATCAGAACCTTTAACTGTGAAGATGTTTTCCCAGTTTGTTGCTTCCCTTCTAATCTTGTTTGCATTAGTTTTGTTTGTACAAAGGCTTTTTAATTTGATGTAATCAAAATTTTCTATTTTGTGATCAGTAATGGTCTCTAGTTCATCTTTGGTCACAAATTTCTTTCTCCTCCACAAGTCTGAGAGATAATCTATTCTATGTTCCTCTAATTTATTTATAGTCTCGTTCTTTATGCCTAGGTCATGGACCCATTTTGATCTTATCTTGGTATATGGTGTTAAGTGTGGGTCCATGCCTAATTTCTGCCATACTAATTTCCAATTATCCCAGCAGTTTTTATCAAATAATGAATTCTTTTCCCAGAAGTTAGGGGCTTTGGGTTTGTCAAACACTAGATTGCTACAGTTGACTATTCTGTCTTGTGAACCTAATCTTTTCCACTGATCCACTAATCTATTTCTTAGCCAATACCAAATGGTTTTGGTGACTGCTGCTTTATAATATAATTTTAGATCAGGTACAGCTAGGCCACCTTCATTTGATTTTTTTTTCATTAATTCCCTTGAGATTCTCGACTTTTTATTGTTCCATATGAATTTTGTTGTTATTTTTTCTAGATCATTAAAATATTTTCTTGGAAGTCTGATTGGTATAGCACTAAATAAATAGATTAGTTTAGGGAGTATTGTCATCTTTATTATATTCGCTCGGCCGATCCAAGAGCACTTAATATTTTTCCAATTATTTAAGTCTGACTTTATTTGTGTGGAAACTTTTTTGTAATTTTGCTCAAATACTTCCTGACTTTCCTTTGGTAGGTAGATTCCCAAATATTTTATGCTATCAACAGTTATTTTGAATGGAATTTCTCTTTGTATCTCTTGCTCTTGGATTTTGTTGGTGATGTATTAAAACGCTGAGGATTTATGGGGATTTATTTTGTAGCCAGCTACATTGCTAAAATTATGAATTATTTCTACTAGCTTTTTAGTAGAATCTCTGGCCTTCTCTAGGTATACCATCATATCATCTGCAAAGAGTGATAGTTTGGTTTCCTCATTGCCTACTCTAATTCCTTTAATATCTTTCTCGACTCTTATTGCCGAGGCTAGTGTTTCTAATACGATATTAAATAATAATGGTGATAGTGGGCAACCTTGCTTCACTCCAGATCTTACTGGGAAAGGTTCCAGTTTTTCCCCATTGCATATGATGCTTACTGATGCTTTTAAATATATGCTCCTGACTATTTTAAGGAAAAGTCCATTTATTCCTATGCTCTCAAGTGTTTTTATTAGGAATGGATGTTGGATTTTATCAAATGCTTTTTCTGCATCTATTGAGATGATCATATGGCTTTTGTTTGTTTGGTTATTGATATAGTCAATTATGCTAATAGTTTTCCTAATATTGAACCAGCCCTGCATTCCTGGTATAAATCCTACTTGGTCATAGTGAATTATCCTGGTGACGATTTTCTGTAATCTTTTTGCTAATATTTTATTTAAGATTTTAGCATCAATATTCATTAGGGAGATTGGTCTATAATTTTCTTTCTCTGTTTTCAGCCTAACTGGTTTAGGTATCAGTACCATGTCTGTGTCATAAAAGGAGTTTGGTAGGACTCCTTCAATCCCTATTTTTTCAAATAGTTTATATAACATTGGAGTTAATTGTTCTTTAAATGTTTGGTAGAATTCACATGTAAATCCATCTGGTCCTGGGGATTTTTTTCTTAGGGAGTTGATTGATAGTTTGTTCTATTTCTTTTTCTGAGATGGGACTGTTTAGGATATTTACTTCTTCCTCTGTTAGTTTGGGTAAGCTATATTATTGGAGGTATTTTTCTATTTCATTTAAGTTGTCGAATTTATTGGCATAAAGTTGGGCAAAGTAACTCCTAATTATTGCTCTAATTTCCTTTTTGTTAGTGGCAAGTTCTCCCTTTTCATTTTTAAGACTAACAATTTGATTTTCCTCTTTCCTTTTTTTAATCAGATTTACTAAGGGTTTGTCTATTTTGTTGGTTTTTTCATAGAACCAACTCTTAGTTTTATTAATTAATTCTTTTTTTTTAATTTTTATTTAATAATTACTTTATATTGACACTCATTTCTGTTCCAATTTTTTTTCCCTCCCTCCCTCCACCCCCTCCCCTAGATGGCAAGCAGTCTTTTATATGTTGGATATGTTGCAGTATATCCTAGATACAATAATATTCCATAACATTCATATACCACAATTTACCCAGCCATTCTCTACAAACATTTTGGCACATACAGGTCCCTTTCCCTTCTTTAGTATTTCTTTGGGATATAAGCCCAATAGAAACACTGCTGGATCAAAGGGTATGCACAATTTGATAATTTTTTGGGCATAATCATGAATCTTTTCCTAACAAAATCCATCTCTTTTGGGATTAAGGGATTTATTCAAATAGAAAAAATGTTAAATATCTACTTGGAAAAAACAGCAGACCTGGAAAATAGATCTAGGAGAGATAATTGGAGGATTACTGGATTTCCTGAAAATTATGATGAAAAAAAGAGCCTAGATACTATTCCACAGGAAATCATTAAAGAGAACTGCCCAGGTGTAATAGAATCAGAAGGTAAAATAGGCATAGAAAGAATTCATCGAACACCTTCTGAAAAGACCCTAAAATAAAAACTCAAAGGAACATTGTGACTAAATTTCAGAGCTATCAGACTAAGGAAAAATATTACAAGCAGCCAGAAAAAAAGCCAATTTAAATACTGAAGAGCCACAAGAAGGATCACTCAAAATCAAGCTGCTTCCACATTAAAAGCTCAAAGGGCCTGGAATCTGATATTTCATAAGGCAAAAGAACTTGGAATGAAGTCAAGAATAAACTACCCAGCTAAGCTGAGCATTTTCTTCCAGGGAAGAAGATGGACATTTAATGAAACAGATGAATTTCATTTGTTTTTAATGAAAAAGCAGAACTAAATAAAAAAATGAACTCCAAATATAAGACTCAAGAGAAGCAAAAAAAGGTAAAAAGATCTCTTGAGAACTGTATTTCTGTTATGGATATACATAGAGAGGGCATGTATAATTTGATTTTACTGATATAACATAAAAAAGGAAGTAGAAATGGAAAGGAGATAGTATCAGAAAAAGGCAAAAGGGGAAATGAAAAGAAGGAAACTACATCCCATGAAGAGGCAAAAAAAACCTCTCATATCTGAGGGAATTCAGAGAGGGAGAGGAACATTGTGTGAATCTTACTCTCATCAAATTTGGCTCAAAGAGAAAATAACTGAAATATTTGGTTTACAGAGAAACTTCTCTCACCTCATTAAAAACTGGAAGAGGAAAAGGAAAAAGGAAAAGAGTAATAAGGGAAAGGTACAAGAAAGGGGAAGGCATTCAAAGGGGGTGAGAGGGATTCTAAAGAGGGAGAGCTGTGTGAGGCAAGTGATGACCATAAGCTTAAAACTGGGGAAGGGAGTAAGGGCAAGTAAGGAAAAGAAAAGCACAATCTGGGGATAAGATGGCAGGAAATATAGAATTGATAATTTTAACTGTAAATGTGAATGAGATGAACTCTTCCATAAAGAAGTTCTGATATTTCATAAGGCAAAAGAACTTGGAATGAAGTCAAGAATAAACTACCCAGCTAAGCTAAGCATTTTCTTCCAGGGAAGAAGATGGACATTTAATGAAACAGATGAATTCCATTTGTTTTTAATGAAAAAGCAGAACTAAATAAAAAAATGAACTTCAAATATAAGACTCAAGAGAAGCAAAAAAAGGTAAAAAGAACTCTTGAGAACTGTATTTCTGTTATGGATATACATAGAGAGGGCATGTATAATTTGATTTTACTGATATAACATAAAAAAAGGAAGTAAAAATGGAAAGGAGATAGTATCAGAAAAAGGCAAAAGGGGAAATGAAAAGAAGGAAACTACATCCCATGAAGAGGCAAAAAAAACCTCTCATATCTGAGGGAATTCAGAGAGGGAGAGGAACATTGTGTGAATCTTACTCTCATCAAATTTGGCTCAAAGAGAAAATAACTGAAATATTTGGTTTACAGAGAAACTTCTCTCACCTCATTAAAAACTGGAAGAGGAAAAGGAAAAAGGAAAAGAGTAATAAGGGAAAGGTACAAGAAAGGGGAAGGCATTCAAAGGGGGTGAGAGGGATTCTAAAGAGGGAGAGCTGTGTGAGGCAAGTGATGACCATAAGCTTAAAACTGGGGAAGGGAGTAAGGGCAAGTAAGAAAAAGAAAAGCACAATCTGGGGATAAGATGGCAGGAAATATAGAATTGATAATTTTAACTGTAAATGTGAATGAGATGAACTCTTCCATAAAGCATAGTTAGCAGACTGGATCAAAAGCCAGAACCCTACAATATATTGTTTATAGGAAACACATTTAAAGCAGGAAGATACATAGAGTAAAGGAAAAAGGCTGGAGCAGAATCTATTATACTTCAGGTAAAGTCAAAAAAGCAGGGATAGCCATCCTTATCTGAGATCAAGCAAAAGCAAAAATTGATCCAATTAAAAGAGATAAAGAAGGAAACTATATCTTGCTAAAGGATAGCATAGACAATGAAGCAATATCAATACTGAAAATATATGCACCAAAGAGTATAGCATCTAACTTCCTAAAAGAAAAATTAAGAGAGTTTCAAGAAGAAATGAACAGCAAAACTATAATAGTGGGAGATCTCAACCTTGCACTCTCAGAATTAGATAAATCAAACCACAATACAAATAAGAAAGAAATTAAAGAGGTAAATAAAATATTAGAAAAATTAGGTATGAAAAATCTTTGGAAAAAACTGAATGGAGATAGAAAGGAGTATACTTTCTTTTCAAGACTTCATGGAATTTATACAAAAATTGATCATATATTAGGAATAAAGACCTCAAAATTAAATGCAGGAAAGCAGAAATAGTAAATACATTCTTTTCAGATCACAAAGCAATAAAAAACTATATTCAACAAAAAGGTAGGGGGAAATAAACCAAAACATAATTGGAAACTAAATAATCTCATCTTAAAGAATGATTGGGCGAAACAGCAAATCATAGACACAATTAATAATTTCACCCAACAATGATGAGACATCATACAAAAATTTGTGGGATGCAGCCAAAGCAGTAATAAGGGGAAATTTTATATCTTTACAGGCTTGCTTGAACAAAACGGAGAAAGAGAAGATCAATGATTTGGGCTTGCAACTTAAAAAGCTAGAAAAAGACCAAATTAAAACCCCCAATCAAATACTAAACATGAAATTTTAAAATTGAAAGGAGAAATTAATGATATTGAATGTTAAAAAACCTATTGACTTAATTGATAAACAAAACTAAAAGTAGATTTTATGAAATAAAACAATAAAATAGATATACCTTTAGTAAATATGATTAGATAAAGGAAAGAAGAAAATCAAATTGTTAATCTTAAAAATGAAAAGAGAGAACCTGCCATCAATGAAGAGGAAATTAGAACAATAATAAGTTTCTTTGCCCAAATTTATACCAATAAATTTGATAACCTAAGTGAAATGGATGATTACCTTCAAAAATATAGGCTTCCCAGATTAACAGAGGAGCAAGTAAATTGCTTAAATACTCCCATTTCAGAAAAGGAAATAGAACAATCAACTCCTGAGAAAAAAATCCCCAGGACCAGATGTATTTACATGTGAATTCTACCAAACATTTAAAAAACAATTAACTCCAATGCTATATAAACTATTTGAAAAAATAGGGATTGAAGGAGTCCTACCAAATTCCATTTATGACACAGACATAATACTGATACCAAAACCAGGTAGATTGAAAACAGAGAAAGAAAATTATAGACCAATCTTCCTAATGAATATTGATGCTAAAATTATAAATAAAGTATCAGCAAAAAGAGGACAGAAAATTATCCCAGGGATAAAACATGATGACCAAGTAGGATTTATACCAGGAATGCAGGGCTGCTTTAATATTAGGAAAACTATTAGTATAATTGACCATATCAATAACAAAATTAACAAAAAACATATGATCATCTTAATAGATGCAGAAAAAACATTTGATAAAATCCAACACCCATTCCAATTAAAAACACTTTAAGAGAATAGGAATAAATGGACTTTTCCTTAAAATAGTCAGGAGCATCTATTTAAAACCATCAGGGGCGTCATATATAATGGGGATAAACTAGAACCATTCCCAATAAGATCAGGAGTGAAACAAGGTTTCCCACTATCACCATTACTATTAATGTTGTATTAGAAATGCTAGCTTCGGTAATAAGAGTGGAGAAAGAGATTAAACGAATTAGAGTAGGTAATGGAAAAAACCAAATTATCACTCTTTGCTGATGATATGATGATATACTTAGAGAAGCCTAGAGAGAGTACTAAAAAGCTATTAGAAATAATCTACACCTTTGCAAAGTTGAAGAACACAAAATAAAACCACATAAGTCGTCAGCATTCTTATATATCACTAACAAAATCCAGCAGTTAGAGTTACAAATAGAAATTCCATTTAAAGTAACTACAAATTGTATAAAATATTTGGGAATATATCTGCCAAGGGAAACTCAGGAACTATATGAACAAAACTACAAAACACTTTCCACAGAAATAAAGTCAGATCTAATCAATTGGAGAAATATTAAGAGCTCTTGGATAGAGCAAGCAAATATAATAAACATCATAATACTACCTTAACTAATCTATTTATTTAGTGCTATACCAATCAGACTCCCAAAAAACTATTTTAAAGACCTAGAAAAAAATAACAACAAAATTCAAAAAAAAAAAAAAAAGGTCAAGAATTTCAAGGGAACTAATAAAAAAATCAAATGAAGGTGACCTAGCTGTACCAGACCTAAATTGTATTATAAATCAGCAGTTATGAAAAACATTTGGTATTGGTTAAGAAACAGACTAGTTGATCAGCGGAGTAGGTTAGGTTCAAAGGACAAAATAGTCAATAACTTTAATAATCTAGTGTTTGACAAACTCAAAGAACCCAACTTTTGGTTTAATAACTCACTATCTGACAAAATTGTCTGGGAAAATTGGAAATTAGTATGGCAGAAACTAGGCATTGAGACCCACATTTAATACCATATACCAAGATAAGGTCAAAATGGGTTCATAACCTAGGCATAAAAATGAGATTATAAATAAATTAGAAGAATATAGTCTTGTTTACCTTTCAGACCTGTGGAAGAGGAAGGAATTTATGACCAAAGCAGAACTAGAGATCATTATTAGACACTTTTCATAATATCAATTTTTTTTAATTTTATTTAACAATTACTTTATATTGACAGAATCCATGCCAGGGTAATTTTTTTACAACATTATCCCTTGCACTCGTTTCTGTTCCGATTTTTCCCCTCCCTCCCTCCACCCCCTCCCCTAGATGGCAAGCAGTTTTATATATGTTAGATATGTTGCAGCATATCCTAGATACAATATATGTTTGTAGAACCAAACAGTTTCCTAGCTGCACACGGAGAATTGGATTCAGAAGGTAAAAATAACCCGGAAAGAAAAACAAAAATGCAGATACTTCACATTCGTTTCCCAATGTTCTTTCTTTGGGTGTAGCTGCTTCTGTCCGTCATTTATCAATTGAAACTCAGTTAGGTCTCTTTGTCAAAGAAATCCACTTCCATCAAAATATGTCCTCATACAATATTGTTGTCGAAGTGTATAATGATCTCCTGGTTCTGCTCATTTCACTTAGCATCAGTTCATGTAAGTCTCGCCAGTCCTCTCTGTATTCATCCTGCTGGTCATTTCTTACAGAACAATAATATTCCATAACATTCATATACCACAATTTACCCAGCCATTCTCCAATTGATGGGCATCCATTCATTTTCCAGTTTCTACCCACTACAAACAGGGCTGCTATAAACATTTTGGCACACACAGTTCCCTTTCCCTTCTTTAGTATTTCTTTGGGATATAAGCCCAATAGAAACACTGCTGGATCAAAGGTTATGCACAATTTGATAACTTTTTGGGCATAATTCCAGATTGCTCTCCAGAATGGTTGGATTCGTTCACAACTCCACCAACAATGCATCAGTGTCCCAGTTTTCCCGCATCCCCTCCAACATTCATCATTATTTTTTCCTGTCATCTTAGCCAATCTGACAGTTGTGTAGTGGTATCTCAGAGTTGTCTTAATTTGTATTTCTCTGATCAATAATGATTTGGAACACTCTTTCATATGAGTGGTAATAGTTTCAATTTCATCCTCTGAAAATTGTCTGTTCATATCCTTTGACCATTTATCAATTGGAGAATGGCTTGATTTCTTATAAATTTGTGTCAGTTCTCTATATGTTTTGGAAATGAGGCCTTTATCAGAACCTTTTACTGTGAAGATGTTTTCCCAGTTTCTTGCTTCCCTTCTAATCTTGTTTGCATTAGTTTTATTTGTACAAAGGCTTTTTAATTTGATGTAATCAAAATTTTCTATTTTGTGATCAGTAATGGTCTCTAGTTCATCTTTGGTCACAAATTTCTTTCTCCTCCACAAGTCTGAGAGATAAACTATCCTATGTTCCTATAATTTATTTATAATCTCGTTCTTTATGCCTAGGTCATGGACCTAGGATCTTATCTTGGTCATGGATCTTATCTTGGTATACAGTGTTAAGTGTGGGTCCATGCCTAATTTCTGCCATACTAATTTCCAATTATCCCAGCAGTTTTTATCAAATAATGAATTCTTATCCCAGAAGTTAGGGTCTTTGGGTTTGTCAAACACTAGATTGCTATAGTTGACTATTCTGTCTTGTGAGCCTAGCCTTTTCCACTGATCCACTAATCTATTTCTTAGCCAATACCAAATGGTTTTGATGACTGCTGCTTTATAATATAATTTTAAATCAGGTACAGTTAGGCCACCTTCATTTGATTTTTTTTTTCATTAATTCCCTTGAGATTCTCGACTTTTTATTGTTCCATATGAATTTTGTTGTTATTTTTTCTAGATTATTAAAATATTTTCTTGGAAGTCTGATTGGTATAGCACTAAATAAATAGATTAGTTTAGGGAGTATTGTCATCTTTATTATGTTCGCTTGGCCAATCCAAGAGCATTTGATATTTTTCCAATTATTTAAGTCTGACTTTATTTGTGTGGAGACTTTTTTATAATTTTGCTCATATAATTCCTGACTTTCCTTTGGTAGATAGATTCCCAAATATTTTATGGTATCAACAGTTATTCTGAATGGAATTTCTCTTTCTATCTCTTGCTGTTGGGTTTTGTTGGTGATGTATAAAAATGCTGAGGATTTATGGGGATTTATTTTGTAGCCAGCTACTTTGCTAAAGTTATGAATTATTTCTAATAGCTTTTTAGTAGAATCTCTCGGGTTCTCTAGGTATACCATCATACCATCTGCAAAGAGTGATAGTTTGGTTTCCTCATTGCCTACTCTAATTCCTTTAATATCTTTCTCGACTCTTATTGCTGAGGCTAGTGTTTCTAATACGATATTAAATAACAATGGTGATAGTGGGCAACCTTGCTTCACTCCAGATCTTACTGGGAAAGGTTCCAGTTTTTCCCCATTGCATATGATGCTTACTGATGGTTTTAAATATATGGTCCTGACTATTTTAAGGAAAAGTCCATTTATTCCATTGCTCTCAAGTGTTTTTATTAGGAATGGATGTTGGATTTTATCAAATACTTTTTCTGCATCTATTGAGATGATCATATGGTTTTTGTTTGTTTGGTTATTGATATAGTCAATTATGCTAATAATTTTCCTAATATTGAACCAGCCCTGCATTCCTGGTATAAATCCTACTTGGTCATAGTGTATTATCCTGGGGATGATTTTCTGTAATCTTTTTGGTAATATTTTGTTTAAGATTTTAGCATCAATATTCATTAGGGAGATTGGTCTATAATTTTCTTTCTCTGTTTTCAGCCTACCTGGTTTAGGTATCAGTACCATTTCTGTATCATAAAAGTAGTTTGGTAGGACTCCTTCAATCCCTATTTTTTCAAATAGTTTATTTAGCATTGGAGTTAATTGTTCTTTAAATGCTTGGTAGAATTCACATGTAAATCCATCTGGTCCTGGGGATTTTTTCTTAGGGAGTTGATTGATAGTTTGTTCTATTTCTTTTTCTGAGATGGGACTGTTTAGGATATTTACTTCTTTTTCTGTTAGTTTGGGCAAGCTATATTTTTGGAGGTATTCGTCTATTTCATTTAAGTTGTCAAATTTATTGGCATAAAGTTGGGCAAAGTAACTCCTAATTATTGCTCTAATTTCCTCTTCATTAGTGGCAAGTTCTCCCTTTTCATTTTTAAGACTAACAATTTGATTTTCCTCTTTCCTTTTTTTAATCAGATTTACTAAGGGTTTGTCTATTTTGTTGGTTTTTTCATAGAACCAACTCTTAGTTTTATTAATTAATTCAATAGTTTTTTTTTTTTACTTTCAATTTTATTGATCTCTCCTTTTATTTTTAGAATTTCAAGTTTAGTGTTTGACTGGGGGTTTTTAATTTGTTCCTTTTCTAGCATTTTTAGTTGCAAACCCAATTCATTGACCTTCTCTTTCTCTATTTTATACAAATAGGTCTCTAAAGATATGAAATTTCCCCTTATTACCGCTTTGGCTGCATCCCATACATTTTGGTATGATGTCTCATTATTATCGTTTTCTTGGGTGAAGTTATTAATTATGTCTATGATTTGCTGTTTCACCCAATCATTCTTTAGTATGAGATTATTTAGTTTCTAATTATTTTTTGGTCTACTTCCCCCTGGCTTTTTGTTGAATGTAATTTTCATTGCATCGTGGTCTGAAAAGGATGCATTTACTATTTCTGCCTTACTGCATTTGAGTTTGAGGTTTTTATGTCCTAATATATGGTCAGTTTTTGTATAGGTTCCATGAACTGCTGAAAAGAAAGTGTACTCCTTTCTGTCTCCATTACGTTTCCTCCAGAGATCTATCATATCTAACTTTTCTAGTATTCTATTTACCTCTTTGACTTCTTTCTTATTTATTTTGTGGTTTGATTTATCTAATTCTGAGATTGCAAGGTTAAGATCTCCCATTATTATAGTTTTACTATCTATTTCTTCTTGCAGCTCTCTTAATTTCTCTTTTAAGAATTTATATGCTACCCCACTTGGTGTATATATGTTTAATATAGATAGTACTTCATTATCCATGCTACCCTTTATCAAGATATAGTGCCCTTCCTTATCTCTTTTAATTAGATCAATTTTTGCTTTAGCTTGATCTGAGATCAGGATAGCTACCCCCGCTTTTTTGACTTCACCTGAAGCATAGTAGATTTTGCTCCAACCTTTTACCTTTAACTTACATGTATTTCCCCACTTCAGGTGTGTTTCCTGTAAACAATATATTGTAGGATTCTGACTTTTAATCCATTCTGCTAACCACTTCCTCTTTATGCGGGAGTTTACCCCGTTCACATTTATGGTTAGAATGACCAATTCTATATTACTTGCCATCTTGTTAACCCCGGTTTATGCTTTTCTCCCTTCTTTCCCCTTTATCCCCCTTCCCAGTATTAAGCTTGTGAGCACCACTTGCTTCTCACAGCCTTCCCTTTTTAGTATCCCTCCCCCCGCCTTAGAGTTCCTCCCCCTATCTTATCCCTTTCCCTCACAGTTTCTGTATTTCCTTCCACTTAGCTTATTCCTTCTCTTTTCACTTTTCCCTTCTCACTTTTCAATGAGGTGGGAGAAGTTTCACTAAAATTTTTCTCTTAAAGCCAATTCTGAAGGCAGTAAGATACCCACTATATTCATCCCCCTCCATTCTTTCTCTCAGATATAATAGGTTTCCTATGCCTCTTCATGAGATGTACTACCCCTACTTTACCCTTTTTCTGGTACAATGTCCTTTCGACATCAGTTTCTAGAACAAGGTATACATGTATTCTTTGTACATCTTTATAGCCGAAATATAGTTTCCAAGATTAATCTTTACCTTTTTAGATTTCTCTTGAGTTCTATATTTGTAGATAAAATTTTTTGTTAAGTTCTGGCTTTTTCATCAAAAATAGGTGAAATTCGCTTACTTCGTTGAATGTCCATCTTCTTCCCTGGAAAAAGATGCTCATTCTCGCTGGGTAAGTTATTTTTGGTTGCATACCAAGTTCCTTAGCCTTTCAGAATATCATATTCTAGGCCCTTTGATCTTTTAATGTAGATGCTGCTAGATCCTGGGTAATCCTTATTGTGGCTCCTCTATATATGAATTGGGTTTTTCTAGCTGCTTGCTGTATTTTTTCCTTCGTCTGAGGGTTCTGGCATTTGACCAATATATTTCTTGGTGTTTTGATTTTAGGATCCCTTTAAGTAGGTGATTGATGAATCCTTTCAATGTTTATTTTTTCCTCTGTTCCTATGACTTCTGGGCAGTTCTCTTTGATAATTTCCTGGAAAATAGTGTCCAGGCTCTTTTTTTCATCTTTCTTTTCTGGAAGTCCAATGATTCTCAGATTGTCTCTCCTGGATCTGTTTTCCAGGTCTGTAGTCTTCCCCAGAAGGTATTTTACATTCTTTTCCATTGTTTGATTTTTTTTTCGATTTGCTTGACTGATTCTTCTTGTCTCCTCGAGTCATTCAATTCCAATTGTTCAATTCTGATTTTCAGTGAAGTATTTTCTTCACTCACTTTTTAAAAATCTTTTTCTAATTGTCCCATTGAGTTCTTTTGTTCTGTGGAATTTTTTTTCCATTTCACCAATTTTGTTTTTTAGAGAGCTATTTTCTGTTTCCAGTTCACCAAACCTATTTTTCAAGGATTTTATTTCTTTATCCACTCTCTCCTTAACTGACTTCTCCAGGCTCTTTTGCCAACCCTCCCTCTCCTTTTCCCATTTTTCTTCTAGCTCCCTTGTGAGAGCCGTTTTAATTTCCTCCATGAGATTCATCTGTGCTGAGGAACAGATGATCTCCTCCTTTGGGGATTCACCTGGAGACTGTCTGTTTTTAGTCTCCTCAGGATTTAGAGTCTGCTCTCTTTCTGTATAGAAGCTGTCAAGGGTTAAAGTCCTCTTCAGTTTCTTGCTCATTCTGTCTAATGATCAAAGACAAACTAGCAAAGAAAAAAAGAAAAAACTGGAGTCTTTCTTTGGGGGAGGGGCTGGGTGGTGTTACAGAGGTTCCTCTACAGACTGTGGGGGCAGCAGTGAGGCACTTGCCCGACTGTACTGCGCCTGCGCTCTGTGATCCGAGAGCTTGCTGAGACACTGTGGGGGAGGGGTGGCCTGGTCCCGAGAGACTCCAGCTGTTTGGGGTTGTATTCTTCACCCCTGGTATTTTTAGTTTCTCTGCTGGGCTGCTGACTTGCTCTCAGGGCAAAGTATCCAGTCCTGTAGCGAAGCTCTCCCCGCAGAGACGGCTGCGATCACTCCCCACCCCCTCTCCAGTCTGCTCCCGTGCTCTCACTGCCGCTGCCTGCTGCCTGTGCCCGATCTAAAACCATCCCAGCCCTCCAGTAAAAACAGACCTTTCTTGGCGAATCTCAAGGATCGCTTCTCTTGGTAACTATTTGTGGGTTTTTTTCAGGTAAGCATTAATTCAGAGGCTTGTAATGAAATGGATAGTGAGAGAAAACGTGGAGCTACACAGCTGTGTGCCTCCTCTCCGCCATCTTGGCTGAAAGTCCCATAATATCAAATTGAAAAGTTTTTGTCCAAACAAAACTAATGCAGACAACATTAGAAGGGAAGCAATAAACTGGGAAACATTTTTACTATCTAAGATTCTGATAAAGGCTTAGTTTCCAAAATATATAGAAAATTGAATCTAATTTATAAGAAATCAAGCCATTCTCCAATTGATAAAATGGTTAAAGGATATGAACAGACCATTCTCATATGAGGAAATTGAAACTATTTCTAGCCATATGAAAAGATGCTCCAAGTCATTATTAATCAAAGAAATGCAAATTAAGACAACTCTGTGATACCACTACACACCTGAAAGATTGGCTAGAATGACAGGGAAAGATAATGTGAAATGTTAGAGGGGATGTGGGAAAACTGGGACACTGATACATTGTTGGTGGAATTGTGAATACATCCAGCCATTCTGGAGAGCAATTTGGAACTATGCTCAAAAAGTTGTCAAACTGGGCATACCCTTTAATCCAGCAGTGTTAGTACTGGGCTTATATCCCAAAGAGATTTTAAAGGGAAAGGGACCTGTATGTGCAAGAATGTTTGTGGCAGCTCTCTTTGTAGTGGCCAGAAACTAGAAACTGAGTGGATGCCCATCAAGTCGGGAATGGCTGAATAAATTGTGATATATGAATATTATAGAATATTAATGTTCTGTAAAAAATGACCAGCTGGATGATTTCAGAAAGGCCTGGAGAGACTTACATGAACTGAGCAGGACCAGGAGATCATTATATACTTCAACAACAATACTATATGATGATCAATTCTGAGATGTGTGGCCCTCTTCAACAATGAGATAAATAGCTCTCTTCAACAATGAGATGAACTAAATCAGTTCCAATAGAGCAGTAATTAATGGAACCAGCTATACCCAGTGAAAGAACTCTGGGAGATGAATATGAACCACTACATAGAATTCCCTATCCCTCTATTTTTGTCTGCTTGCATTTTTTATTTCCTTCACAGATTAATGCACACTATTTCAAAGTCTGAATCTTTTTGTACATCAAAATAACTATATGGACATGTATACATATATTGTATTTAACTTATACTTTAACATATTTACCATGTATTGCTCAACCTGCCATCTCGAGGAAGGGGTGAGAGGAAGGGAGCGAAAAATTGGAACAAAAGGTTTTGCAGTTGTCAATGCTAAAAAATTACCCATGCATATATCTTGTAAACAAAAAGCTACAATAAAAAAAGCCCTGGACAATGTATGGATAAAATAGGGAGTTCAAAAACATGCAGCATTAGTATGGCAAAAATTTTGGGAACAGAACAATATCTCAGATCAGATATCTAGCTTAGGTAGAAGAAGGAAGAAGAACCAGTCAAGTATCCCAGAGCAAATGGGAGCTTAAAATTTTGTTAGTGAATTAATAGTTTTCCAGATGGCTAAAAGCACTTGAGTCCGGCAGCACTCTTGCTCTGATGCAAACCCAGGTCAAGAATTTACCAAGCCAGTTTTGGAGAAGCATAAGGAAATAATCAGGAAAGTGATATCATGAAGGGATTTAATAAGATTTTTCTGTTTATATTCTTACATGGGAGGATGATACTTGTTATCATTAGAATGTTTTCATTATTATGTCACTTTGAAGAAGTAAATATATATGTATATGTGTGTGTGTGTGTGTGTGTGTGTGTGTGTGTATATAAATGGGGCAGGATGTGAGTTGAATATGAAGAGATAATATCTTTTTTTAAAAAATGATGAAATTAAGGCATGAGAGAGGAAAGTACAGGGGGGAAAGGAAAGGGAGAAGTGAAATTATGTAAATTATCTACCATAAAAAAGAGGCAAAAAAGTTTTTGTTTTGTTTTGTTTTGTTTTTCCAGTGGAAGAGAAGAGTGGGAGGAAACAGTGAGTGAGTGAGTAAACCTTGCTTTCATCAGAACTGGCTTCAATAGGAAATAATATACATACTCAATAGGGATACAGAAATTTATCTTACCTTGCAGGAAAATAGGATGGGAATGGGATATGGGAAGGGTGAGAGGGTGATTTTAAAAAGGGCATATTGGGGGAGGCAATGGTCAATAGCAAAACACTTAATTGTGATGACAACGCTGGCACCTAGAGCACCCCAGAATCAGCCAGAGTCAGGATAAGCAAAAGTCCTTAGTCTTTATTCTTGGTCTTTAGATGCAGGATTGAACAGGATGAAAGCAGAATCTCAGCGACCGCCTTCTCCCTCATCTACAGCCAAAGTGACTCTGGCTAGTCTTACCCCACCCCCTAGTCCTTCCTACAATCCTCTGTATACACCAGTCACTGAGCCAGCACAGGATAGTGGAAAGGACCATTTTCCAAGCAAATGCTGATAGAGTTTTGTCAAATTGGTAATTAGCCTTAAGTGCTTGCTTGTCTGAACATCAGTGCCTCTGCTCAGTTTCAGCCCATTACATTAATTGTGGGTAGGGATAAGGGAGAAAACCTAGAACTAAAAAGCTTAAAAAAAAAACAATGCAAAAAAAATTTTGAATGTAATTGGGGGAAACATTAAATAAATAAATTATTTAAAAAAAAAAAAAGGGAATTTACCAAGCTAAGAGCAGAAAGACAGCAATCAAACTTTGCCCTGATTCATATTCCTTTAGGAGCACTTAAAACTTACAGATCCCAGCCTGTTCCTGAAATCTTGGAATAGCATGATAATCAAAATCTCAAAATATTATATTCCAGAAGCAAAATATCCAAATTTACCTCTAAGAATTATTTACACCTCCCAAAAAAATTGAACATTATGCTTTATTGTTCAATTGTCTCTTGACTCTTTGTAACCCCACTTGGGATTTTCTTGGCAAAGATATGCAAGTGCCATTGCCTTTTTCAACTCATTTTATAGATGAGAAAATGAAGGCAAACAGGGTTAAATGTATAGCAATTATTATTCAATTTAATAGCAATTGCTCAGGGTCACAGTTACAATGTGAATCAAGATTTGAACTCAGTTCTTCCTAGCTCCAGGCTCACTACAACATTTAGCTACACCTAAATATAGTCCTACAAGGTGAAAATGCACCCCTAATGAAGAAGACTTGCAGGCATTCTTCATGGGAAAAAAATGGAGTTGACTGGGGAAGAAGGAGGATGTTTCAAATTCTACTCCTTTATAAAACATTCAGGATAATCAAGTTTGCAAGATCCCTCATTTTGATTTTATTTAGATAGTCAAAATGCATTATTTTATTCCCTTTTGAGATTTCTGGTGGATGCAAAATAATTATATTACCAAATTTTTTTTCTATGTACTTGGAGGTCTTTTTCCTGGCTGTTTATGTAATTTGTTGTTTATTATTGAAATTGCTAAATTCAATTATGTATCTTAGAATTTGCAGCATTAAATATACCACCATCACCCCTTTTTGGAGGTGACTGTGTATTAAATAATACAGATGGAATATGCTTTCTGTGTTCAGAAATTCTGAGCAATTTTCTCATATTATTACTTATAGTATTTTTTGCTCAATTTTTGATTTATCATGTTCTGGGAGGCATATAACTCTTTAATTGCCTCTATTCAACTTGTATGTGAGAGAAAATAGACAAGGAGTCAGAACATTATAGCCTATCAGATAAATCTGGCTCTTCTCCTACTTTAAAATGGCATACAGGCTAAGAAATAAGAATAGTTTTACATTTTAAAATAAAGTTTTATTGTATTTTAAAATATAAAAAATAAAAAAAAAACAACAGTCAGCTCACAGACCATAGAGGCAGCAAGCTAAATTTGATTCTCAGGATGTACTTTGCAAACCTCTGGCCTAAGATATTAACCAAGGCAAGAAAAGGTTCTAGACCAATAGGTCTCTTTATGCAGGGCTTAGAAACAGCAGCTTTCTTGTTCACTGCTCATTTCTGAGTACTATATTAGAGCAAACTGAGAGGGAGACCTGCACCTAAGAGTATAGGATAAAGAGCATTCATAGATTCTAAGTAATATAATGTTCTTGCTAAAATCTCTTCTTATATGCTTATTACCAGAGATTTGTTTAATTACTTTGAATAATATCGATACATTTAATCATCTAATTTCATCCAATGGATATAAGTATTTTGTTATTCATACCTATTTTGTACCGTTGATTGATCCTAAAACTTATTAAATAATTATCTAAAGACATCACTAAAATATTGATGCTTAGCAGGTTAAGCATAATTAGATAGTTCACAATTGCTTTTTAAAAATTTTAAACAGGACTGCTATGTTTGCCTTAATTATTACCTGAAAACATAGTTTTTTAAAGATCTTTTTGGATTGTAGCACTAGAGGATAAAACTAACCTGCTGATGTAAGAAAAATCTTAAATAATCAAACATAAGAGCTTTAATTTCTTTTTTTCTGATGCGTATAATAAATTGCCATGACTCTAAGAAGAGAAGAGACAATTAAACTCTCTTGTCCTTGAATCTGGTATCCAGGAAGATCTATCTAATAAGAATGACTCAAGGGTAATAAGGCAATTACTTATGGGTCAACTTCAATCAACACAGTTGACCACACAATTGATTCTTACCACTCTTTAGTCTTCTCCTGCACAGATCTGTCTAAGCCCTGAGATTCTTGCCTTCTCATAGGCTCTTTAAATTCAAGGGAAATATTTCAGGTCCCCCTCAATTCGAAGATTCTTTGTTTCTATGCAGGAAGTCAAACTGTCCTTTTTAAATAATCACACTATATGTCTATTAAGAAGAGAATCAATTAGCTAACATAGTAGCTATCTTGAATCCCTGGATAAAGGTAAAAGGAAGTATTCATTGTATTTCTATAGAATAAATGTGTAGTCTTTAAATTTAGACTTAATTTGGCATCATCCCCTTGATGAGTCTTGAAAGGAGGCCTTCCCAGGTCAACAAACACTGAAACAGTGAGACAATGATAGTGCACGGTAAGTTTTAATATCAACTCAGATCTCAGATTTATGCTTAGCTATCTTGTAACATATGAATTGACTGGTGAGGGGGATTGGTTCTTTTATCAGAAGTATTCTTGTTGATGGTACAGCCCTGATGTTTCTGGTGCTGCCCCTGTTCATTTTTGTTCTCTTCAAGATTGAACTCGTTGTGAACTGTCCTTGATTTATAATCCATTGTATTCCTATCAACAAATAGCTAATGTTCTTCTTATTCGTTTCCAATATTGATCTCCAAAGACAATGTAGGCAAGTTCAAAATATTTGCTAGTGAATATGTTTTCCAATAAGTAGCATGAATGAATAATACTTTTTTCTGTCTGCAAAAAACATATATTGCTCACTTTCTGGTGACATTTATAGCTATCATATCCAGTAAAATCTGTTCCATATTAGCTGGGAATTTATACATTAAGATTTCTTGAATATGATGTCCATGTTCTTTTATTCGTCATGTCATTCAGATTTTTCTTCTTGCTCTGTTTTTGCTGTCAGATGTTTTTGCTATGAGATACCTTTTTTTTTATTATTATTTTTCTACCTTTTTCCAGTTTTTTGACCTCTTAAAAATACTTTTTGTTACCTGATATAGGGTTTAGCTTCTATTTGGCCAATTTGAATTTTGAGGAAACTTGTTGCTTGGGCAAGGAGACAAGTTGCCATTTCCCTTTCCAGTTCTTCTTTCCATAACTCTTGTTTCTTTTCCATTTTTTTTCCTTAAGAGCTCTCATTCCAGAGCCAAGATGGCAGAGAGGATATATGTTTCTTTCTGAACTTCTCCAACAACCCTCACACAAATTACCAAATTCAGCCTCTGAATTAGTTCTGGACTGGCAAAATCCATGAATATTGGAAGTGTAACAAATTATCAGCAGATGATTATTTCAAAGATCACCAGAAAAGGTCTGTTTCGATTGAGCACGAAGGGAGGTAGGCCAAGCACAAACAGACCAAGCACAAATGCCAGTGCAGGCAGTGCAGACCCGGAGTAGAGTGGACTCCTCTTGCCAGAGAATCTACGGGGAGGAATCTACAACAGTGTTGGCTACTCTGCCCTGATTGCAAGCCAGTAAATCAGCAGAGAAGTTATAAAACATCCAACACAAACAAAAAAGGTAAACAGTGAACCCCCAAATGTCTCTGAACTTTTTTTTCTATAGACCTCCCAGGAGATCTCCATTAAGAAATATGTGCAGGGTCCCTTCTCACTCCCCTCAGTCTGTAACCTGGGACAGGATAGTGAGAGACAAAGCAATCATAGTGCCCCAACATGAGTCTGATGGTGGTTTTGTCTCAGTTTGGACTCAGACTGAGGAAGTCTGAGACTTACTATTGTGTTTATATATATCTTGTATGTATATCCTGATATTCAGTCTCATCCTCGGAGCTAAAATGCTTGTGATGTTGACCTAACAATAGTAGTGGGTAAAAGATGAAATGACTAAAGAAATAAAGGTTCAAGCTTCCTGAGTATATCAATTCATAAGCAATGCATGTCAATTGCCTAACAAATCAGGACAAGGCTCTTCAGTTTTGACACAGGACCCTGAATAAAAAGTGAGACAGATTTTTATACATCAAAAACAATTAAATAAAATGAATTAATTAGAAGAAAACAATCAAAATCCAAAATTAGGTAATCAGATTTCTAATTTGAAGAAATATAGGGGTTTTCCAATTTGGATGGGAGAGAATAAACAGGTACAATTCCCTGAAATCAGAAAAAGAGGGTCCCCCTCCCCCCAAGAGTTTGTATTCAATCAAAGGAACATAGAAACAATAACTAATTGACCATCATAGATCCTATTTTCAATTAAGACATGGGTTCCTTGAGATTTATAAGTATGGAAAAACTTCTTGTTTCAGTCTTCAGATGTGATGAAGTTTCTGGTTAGTGTCATCTAGGTCCTTAAACAGAAACCTTTAAGGGTCTCTAAACAACATGATAGATGTGATCCAGCTTCCCAATCACTCAGAACTAGGTTCAAACAATTCAATAAGATTTTCTCACAATTCCCATAATTGAATAAAGTTTTGTCACAAGACAAAATTAGATTAGACCTGTAATTGAATAGGAGGGGAACTGAGCTAGCTCCAGAATTGAGTCACAGAATAGAGTCAATGTGATTCAGTCAAATCTTACTATCACTTACAATTCTGATTCCCTCACCAGTTTCTGTTGTCCAAAGATTTAAGCTGAGTTAGGCTGGACAAACAGTTTCTGTTTCCCTGTGCTTGTTTAGGCTGGACAAAGGACACGTTGTGACTTTTTTTTTGGTTTTCCCAACTGGATTTCGGTTAAGTACATTTTCTAGATATTGTAGGAGTTTATGGAGAGGAATTCACGGTATTGTTTCCCATTACTCTTCCATTTTCTATTTCTTTGACTTTTAAAATCCAAATTTTATTTCTCCAAAAACATATCTTTCATGTATAAAATGTTGCTAATGAATAAAAAAAAATTAGGACATTACCTGTGTGGTTTTATTTAAATCTGCCTGGGCCTCAATTTCCTTATTTGTAAATCAAAAGATTGGATTAGATGGTCTATGATGTTTCTTCCAGCTTAAATCTATAATCTTATAGATTATATAATATATGTAATATATTATATCGTGCATATAATATAATATAATCTCAATATTGTTTTCCATTTTTGTGATAAAGAAGCAAAATGATGTAGAAGATAGGGAGGTAATCTTGAAGTCAGCAAGACAGTTCAAGTATAGCATGCCTCTGCTAAAACAATGGCTTTGTTATTCTAGAGAAGTTATATAACCTCAGCAACCAGGTAATTTTCAAAGACTATGAGCTGTATATCAAGTAATGATTTGTATTGGTCCAGAAGGCTCCTCACCTGGAGTTACTTATATCAAGGAAATCATAAGTCTGAGTTTAAAAAAAGGAAGTGTGGAAGAAAGGAAGGAAGGAAGTGTGGAAGGAAGGAAGGAAAGAAGAAAAGAAGGATGGGAAGGAGGGATGGAGGAAGGGAGGAAGGAAGAGAGAGAGGAAGGGAGGAAAGAAGAGAGGAAGAAAGGAAAGAAGAAAGGGAGGAAGAAAGGAAGGGAAGGACGAAGGGAGAGAGGGAGGGAAAGAAAGAGGGAAGGAAGGGAGAAAGGGAGAGAAGGAAAGAAGGAAGGGAGGGAAGGAAGGGAAAGAGAGAAGAAGGAAAAAAGAGGAGGGAAGGAGGAAGGAAAGAAGAAAAAGAAGGAAGAGGAAGACAGAATGAGAGAGAGAATGTGAATGTCCACAAGGCATTCACTACTTTTGTGAATACCCTTGTTAATGCCTACTCAGCATTTACTACTGCCAGTCTCTCCTAATTCCCAAGCCCTCAGAGAAATCTCTGATCACTGTCTTTTGCAGTGCTTAAACCAATTTTACCAAGCTTACCTCTGTTTGTGGTGTTCAGAGATCATTTCATAGACCAATAGTGCAAGCTCAAGATATTTTATTCACGTGTTCACATCCTGCCCCTACCTGACTTCCTGCTGACTCCTAGTGGACTCCTGATGAACTCCCAGTCAAAAAGAGCTACTTCTCTGTTCCCACAGCTTAAATAGGGCCTATGAGGACTCACACACACAACTAATCAGAGAAGGAGATGCCTCCTGTTAATGATGTGATCTCAATGTGATCAGAGTTCCCACCCACAAGGCAATCCCTTGTTTCACAAAAACCACTTCCGAGGGTTTCAGACTATATTGCCTGTTTGCTTCCTGATTGCCGAGTGCCTGACTTCTCCTCCAATCCTTACAAGAGAATAGTGAGAAAGAGAGTGAGAGAAAGAGAAACAGAAGACAAAGAGACAGAGAGAGTTCTCTAAGTACATTAGACTCTTCAGTTATATTCTTCAGATACACTTAAAAATCAAAATAGCCCAATATATATTATAGCAGTTGAAGAATGATTTAGAAAAAGAGAAAAGTAGTTTGTTTGACATTTCAATTACTATGGATACCCCCTGACATTTTTTTCATAGCTATTCTTGATTTTGTGATAGAACTCTTTATATATAGACTCTATCCAGCTAAATTGCCTCTGTATAATACCAATTAAGTAAATTTACCTCCAGTCAAAATTTTTAATTGCCACTTTTCCTTTGCATAATCTTACATGAGGAATATGGAAGACAATCTATTTTCAAAAGTGATTTCATCAGAACCCTGCACTTGGAAACAGTGTTTAAGTATATTTCATGTCATTGGCCATTGAAATAAATGGCAAAGGAAATTCCTGTTGCTGATTGGGCTTTATGAGAAATTTAGTTGCTAATTTAAATTAGACCAAATTTTTGTTCAGTATCATGAGTACAGGGCATCATCTATTTGAAAATAATCTTCTGTTGAAGATTAAATAACAAAGGGAATATTAAGTAATTTTGAAATTTTTTTTTATTGCAAGTGTTATTGCCACCAATGGAGGCAATATGGTGTGGTCGTGGGTAATACATATTCAGCAAGTTGATTAATTTCTCAGTGTCCTGGGAAATTCTTTAAGATTGCATGAGAAAGTACAAATATACATGGATATAAGGGAAGGTCTTTACTTGTATTAATAAAATCACAGATCTGGGCCAAAAATATATATAACCATTAGCATGAACATGACAACTTCTATCTTCTATATTTATTTTATTTGGCTAGTTCCATTCAATTAAAAATCTTGTTTGTTTCTCCACCAATTTCTAACAGTTGATACATTAGTAGAAAAGCAAGGATTTTGTTGTCAGAAGATCTAATATAAATCCCTGTTGCTTACTATGTACGTTTTGGTCTGACCTTCTGTAAGTCTCAGTTTCTATATAATAAATAGAAGGGGGTTGCATTAGTTGACCTCTAAGGTTCTTTTCAGTTTGACATCCTAAGATTCTATAAAAATTTTCTTGTATTTTCTTTCAATAAACCAAAACTATCCCACATTTGTAGTTTATTTTGGGGTGGTAGTGGGGAGGGAAGGGGAGTTGGTATTTTTATTTCTTTTTTTTTTCTTTTTTTAAATAATAAGTTTTTCTTTTCAAAATATATGCAGATAGTTTTTAATATTCACTCTTGGAAAACTTTGTGTTCCAATTTTTTTTTCTTTTCCTTTTTCCTCTACCTCTTCCCCTAGATAGCAAGTAATCCGATATGTTAATCATGCAGTTCTTCTACACATATTTCCACATTTATCATGATGCATGAGAAAAATCAGATCAAAAAAAGGGAGGGGGGAATAAGAAAGAAAACAAAAAGCAAGCAAACAATAAAAAAGGTGAAAATACTATGTTGTGATCCATATTCAGTTTCCACAGTCCTCTTTCTGAATGCAGATGGCTCTCTCCATCACAAGGCTATTGGACAGGAAGCTAGGTGGAGCAGTGGATAGAGCACTGGCCCTGCAGTTAGGAGGAATGGAATTCAAATCTGGCCTCAGACATTTAATATTTCCTAGCTGTGTGATCCTGGGCAAGTCACTTAACCTCATTTGCCTTGTCATTCCCCTCCCCTCCCTATCGCGCTCAAAAAATCCCCCAAAAAACAAAAAAACAAGTCTCTTGGAATTGGCCTGAATCACCTCATTGTTGAAAAAAGTCACATCCATCAGAATTGATTGTCACATAATGTTGTTGTTACTGTATATAATGTACTCTTGGTTCTACTTCACTTAGCATAAGTTCATATAAGTTTCTCGAGGTCTTGCTGAAATTATTCTGCTGACATTTCTTATAGAACAATAATATTCCATAACATTCATATACCATAACTTACTCAGCCATTCTCCAATTGATGGTTATCCACTTAGTTTCCAGTGGAATTGTTATTTCATTAGAAAGGGAAACTCCAGTAGTAGAAATCACCTCCATCAATGCAGATCAATTCCTTTATAACTTGGACTCAGAAAGTTTTGGAGCCCTGAAAGATTAAGTGATTTGTTGGTGGTAAACTCATCCTGTACACATCAGAAGTAAGACTGAAACCTCAGAATTTTGTTGCCAAAATTGTTTCTGTATCCTTTTTATTCCAAGCCACTTTGCACATACTTAACATACATAAGTTAAGCTTATTTACACTGTCTAATGAAGAGTATGCAAAATCCCTAAGTAAATTAAAATATTTCAAAAATGATTTTTCTTGAACTTTCTGTTCCATTATGATTTTTTTCTTCCCTCTGTGACTTCTGCTGACAAGTGGCCATAGCAGTCTTTTAAATATTTATGAACTCTCTTTTGTGAATAAAATAATAACAAAATTCTTCATTTGTATTTTTAGCTAAATAAAGTGTTTCTCCCTCAGCTACCATATTAGGAATCCTCTGAATATGTATGGCACCCCTTAAGATTTTTAAGGATCATTTTTTAAGAGGGGAAGCTAATATTATGATTTCAGAGTGATTTTGTTTTTTAAAAAAGGTGATATGTAATAACAAATTTAATCTGAAAGTACTGAGTGGGTGAAAAATTCTTCTAATTCATGGGAACCTTTTCCTTTTATAGTTGGTGAACATCAAGGAAACAAAATAAACAGTAAAAAATAATATTAATAATAAATCACACTTGTGTTTTTATTTTTTCAAAGCTTTTAATCCTTTTTTTGTACTTGATTAGTATCAGTAAACATAAACACTTCTATGTACAAACAATATATAAGGATAATGGAATGTGAAACTACAAATCTTTACCACATAGAGCTTGCTTCCTTTTTTTAAAGCTTGTAATTAAATTAGCAAGGTAGTTTTGAGTAATTACACTTTTCTTTTATAAATATTTTTGTATTTATGATTATTTTTTCCTTTCCTTTAGGTCTCTTTAGTTTACAGGCCTAGTTACAATCTTACTAGTGAAGGGTATGAACAGTTCTATAGCCTTTTCAAAGTAGTGTTGGACCAGCTCAAAATTTCACTAATAGTATATTAGTGTTGCTGTTTTTATAACATCACATAGAGAATTTGTCATTTTCCTTTTCTGTCACGTTAGTTAATATCAAAAGTGTGAGCTAGTTAACATGAACACTTCTGTGTACAAAGAATATAAGAGAACTAAGTATAAAGCTACAAATCTCTACTATATATACTTAGCAATTAAATTATTATACTTTTCTGTGAGTGATTGATTCTGATCCTGCAGTCCATTTTATTAAATAACAAAATGAATAGGATGGTGAGCAATAGAGGCAATGAAGTGTTGATAAAATTACAAAATGTAAGAGGAAGTAGTCAAATTTTAAATGAAGGACTAAGTGTTGAGACTGCACTCTTTTACAAAGAATGAAAAATTTCTTCAATAAAACCAGGATGGTTAGCCATTTGATGATTAGGCCATTTCATCCCTTGGAAGTTTTTAAAATGACTGAATCTGCTCATTTTGCGTTACTTCAGTTCAAATATCACCTGTTTCTTTATATTTATGATGTTTACATTTTCTTTCAATATAGTAATATTCCATAATATTCATATAGCACAACTTGTTATATACCATTTCCCAGTTGAAGGATATCTATTTTCTAGTTCCTTACTACAAAAACAAAAATATGTTGTAGCATTTTGTAGTATTTGTAAATATTTTGGTGTGTTAAACCAAAATAGTTACTTTCTTCTTTGTCATTATGCTCTTCAAGAAATATGTCTAATAATGGTAATATCAAAAAATACTGACATTTTTAGCATTTCCTTCACATATTTCAAATAAATATTTGTAATGTTTAAACCAATTTATTGTTATTGTTCAGTTGATTCAGTCATGACTAATTCTATATGACTTCATTTGAATGTTTCTTGGTAAAGATATTGGAATAATTTGCCATTTATTTCTCCGGTTCATTTTATAGATGAGAAAAGTGAGGCAAAGAGGGTTAAATGACTTGCCCGAGATCACACAGACAGTACATATCTGAAGCAAGATTTAAACTCAAGAAGATGAGACTTCTTGACTCCAAACCTAACACTCCATACATGGTACCACCCTAGCTGCCCAGTGTGGACCAATTTTCTTTCTTTTTTTTTTATTATAGCTTTTTATTGACAAAACATATGCATGGGTAATTTTCAACATTGATCCTTTCAAAAACTTCTGTTCCAACTTTTTTCCTCCTTCCCTCCAAGCCTCCCCTAGATGGCAGGAAGTCCCATACATGTTAAAGATGTTAATATATATATTAAATACAATATATGCATACACATTTATACAGTTATCTTGCTTCACAAGAAAAATTGGATTTACAAAGAACATAAAAATAATCTGAAAAGAAAAAAATGCAAGGAAATAACAACAGAAATAATGTGAATCCATGAGTTGTGGTCCACACTCATTTTCCAGTATTTTTTGCTGGGTGTTGCTATTTCTGTTCATCAATGATCAATTGGAACTGATTTGGAACCTCTCATAGTTGAAGATGGCCACTTGCATCAGAATTGATCCTTATATAGTATTGTTGTTGAAGTGTATAATGATCTCTTGGGTCTGCTCATTTCACTTAGCATCAGTTCGTATAAGTCTCTCCAAGGCTCTCTGTATTCATCCTGCTGGTCATTTCTTACAGAGCAATAATATTTCATAACATTCATATACCACACTTTATTCAGCCATTGTCCAATTGATGGGCATTCATTCAATTTCCAGTTTCTAGACACTACAAAAAGGGCTACCACAAACATTTTTGCACATACGGGTCCCTTTTCCTTTCTTAATATCTCTTTGGGATATAAGCCCAGTAGTAACACTGCTGGATCAAAAGGTATACACTTTGATAACTTTTTGAATATAGTTCCAAATTGCTCTCCAAAATGATTGGATTCAATCACAACTCATCAGTGTCCCCGTTTTCCCTCATGTCCTCCAACATTGTCTTAATTTGCATTTCTCTAATTAATAATGACTTGGAGCATCTTTTCATAGATGCTATGCATTTCTAGCACAGATGCTATAAATAGTTTCAATTTCATCATCCAAAAATCGTCTGTTCATATCCTTCTTCCTCCACAGGACTAAGAGGTAAACTATTCTATGTTCTTCTAATTTATTTATAATCTCATTCTTTCTCCCTGTATCATGAACCCATTTTAATCTTATCTTGGTGTACAGTGTTAAGAGTGGATCAGCGCCTAGTTTCTGCCCTACTAATTTCCAATTTTCCCAGCAATTTTTATCAAATAGTGAATTCCTATCC
Organism: Antechinus flavipes; assembly: GCF_016432865.1. Taxonomy (NCBI): domain Eukaryota; kingdom Metazoa; phylum Chordata; class Mammalia; order Dasyuromorphia; family Dasyuridae; genus Antechinus; species Antechinus flavipes. The sequence goes on from NC_067402.1 coordinate 233,748,700, forward strand.
CAAAAGTTGGGGTCTTTAGGTTTGTCAAACACTAGATTGCTATAGTTATTGGTGGACTATTTTGGTGGACCAATTTTCAACTCCCCAAACAATGCATTAGTAAGCCCATCCTTCCACAATGATTTCAAACTTATTTATATCTTTTGTCATCTCTGACAACTTTCCAAGTGTGATACGAGTGTCAGGAATGTTTTCATTTGCATTTCTTTTTTTATTAATGATTTGAAGCATACATTAATGTAATTATTAAATTTGAAACTATTTTGAGAACAATTTGTTTATATAGTTGTGCATTTAGTTATTCAGTAATAACTTTTGGTCTTAAGTTCTATTAGTCATCTATCTATGTCTTAGATATCAAATATCCAAGATATTTGAAAAAAAGATTCCCTTTCTCTCCCCTTAATTGAATAATTCCTTTCTCATTGTAGTTTTTTTCTTAATTTTTAAAATTTAATTTTTATATTTCCAGTTCCAAATTTTATCCCTCCTTTCACCTCCTCTTCTATCCATTGAGAAAGGAAGCAATATGATGCCCATTATACACATAAATCAAATATATATATATATATATATATACACACACATATATATATTTATTTCCATATTAACCATGTTGCAAAAATTTTAAAGACTAGAAAAATGAAAAAAAAAAGCTTTAATCTGTTCTCAAAATTCATCAGTTCTCTCTCTGGAGATGGAAAACATTTTTCTTTATGAGTTATTTGAAATTGTCTTTGATCATTGTATTGATCAGTGTAATTAAATCTTTCATAGTTGATTATCGTTATAACATTATTATTACTGCAAACAGTGTTCACCTGTTTCTACTTGCTTTGTTTCACCTTAGTTCAAATAAATCTTTCCAGGTTTTTCTGAAACTATCATTTTTGTGTTTCTAAAAGCACAATAATATCCCATCATAATTATATATCACAACTTGTTTACTCATTGCTCAATTAATGGGCATTCCTTCAACTTCCCATTCCTTGCTAACACAAAAAGAGCTGCAATAAATATTTTTGTACTTATGATTATTTTTCCTTTCCTTAGATCTCTTTAGTATACAGAGGTCTGTATACTAGTAATGGCCCTTTAGTAGGGGAAGGGCATGAACAGTTTTGTTACCTTTTGGCAGTAGTATTGGACCAGTTCACAATTCCACTATTATAGCATTAATGTTGATATTTTTACCTCATCACCTCCAGTATTTGTCATTTTCCTTTTCTTCATGTCAGTCAATTTGAGAAGTGCGAATTAGTACTCTTTGCTGTTTCAATTTGCATTTCTCTAATCAATAATGACATAAAGCATTTTTCCATATGTCTATTGATAGTAGCTTTGATTTTTCTCTCCAGAAATTTTCCTATTCATAATCTCTCTGACCATTTATCAGTTGGGAAGTTACTTATTTATAAACATGACTCAGGTTCTTACATATTTGATAAATGCAAACTTTATCAGAAAAATTTGTTGGAAAGACAAATCTCTTCCCCTCTCCCCCAATTTCCTTCTAATGTTGGCTGCATTGCTTTTGTTTGTGAAAAACATTAATTTTATGTATTCAGAGTTATCCATTTTACTTCCTTGTGATCTTTTCCAACTCTTATTGGTTGTGAACTCTTGACTCTTGTCTAGTTTTCCCAGCAGTTCCTGTCAAATAAGTAATTGTTTCATATACAATTTATGTTTTGAGGTTTATCAAATATTGGATTATTGAATTGAATTTTTTTTGTCTTGTCTGTTTCGTTTTCTACTTTTTTCTCTTTCTAAAACAAATACAGAATTAGTTTTAATGATTACTTATTCATAACATAATTGAAGGTATAAGACAACGGTCTCCTTTATTCTTAACTTTTTATTATTTATCATATCTTAAATCTATTTTTGTTGCTTAAAATGAATTTTGTTATTATTTTGTTGGCAAGTATTATTATTTTTATTATATTAACATGGTTCACCCATGAGGACTGGATATTCCTGTGGCTGTTTGAGTTAGTGATGTTAAACTTAAATAGAAAGGATGGGAGAGAGAAAACTAACTAGCATGTAAGGATTCCTTCTGGCTGCATATTGACTTAGAAAACCACATAGTAACACTACAAATGATCTATTGTAGTTTTGTTTACTTTGTTAAATATTTCCCAGTTACATCTTAATAAGGTTGCAGGCCACATATTTGACACTCCTGGTTTAAATTGTTCTTATTTCTCTTAATTTTATTTGTGCCTTTATCGCTCCAGACCTGTGCATGTTTCTTTTGTTTTGGTTTGTTTTATCCCTTTATGATCTCTGTGGGTTTGGTTTGATTTTGTTTTGCCCTGTTGATTAACATGTTTTTCCTTGGTAAAAAAAAAAAAAAAAAAAAAAAAAAAAACTCTAAACGGGGGTAATATATTTCATTACTTATTCTTTACTTATTAATTGTATTGATTGTAATTAATTAATTGTATTGATTGTAATTGTATTGTGATGTTTTTATTGTTTAATTATATGCAGATTTAATATTCCGCTTATATGTGTAAGCATGCATGTATGTATATATAATTTGTGTCTGTATGTATATGTTTCTCATCCTATTTTTGTTGAAGTCAAACATTTCTCATTGATTAAATAGACTAAGTCATGCAGGAGATATCATTTTGGTTTGCTGTTTGGATGTCTTTGCTTTTTCAGAATATACAATTCCATTCCTTTCTGTGGTTTTTTGATGGTAAAGAATCATGTGATTCAAATTTAATTCCTTAAAATTTTAAGGCCTTTCTCCTGAATGTTTGTAGAATTTAGTGTTTCTCTAATGAACTACCATATTTAATCTCCATATGTTTTGGAGTTTGAATCATAGTGTGAATTCCTAGACGTGATCTATTTTGATTAGTATTCTATTTTATGTATTGAGAAATTCTGGAAAGTTTACTTATAAAATTTATTGATCATAGTCTTCTGGATGACCTATTATATAATACTTAAGTTATTTCTGTAAATTCTATTTTTGAGGTCAATGGCTTTGTCTTGTACAAGAGATCATGCAATCTTTTTAACATTGTTGGCTTTTGTTTATCTCTCACCAGATTTTCTTCTACTTTAGTAATTTTATTTTTTATATCTGGTATCTCTCTTTTACTTCACTAGAGAAACTTTATGCCCCAAATTCAATTTAATTTTAGTATATTCATTGATTTTTTTTAAAAAATGTGTTACTTTACTAAAGATATAACGTGTGTGTGTGTGTGTTCATTCATTCCTAATTTTTTCTCCTATAGATTTCATTTTTATCTTTAACAGTTCTGGAATTTATTTTTGTTATTCCATGGTCTCTTAGGTTTCCACAAGATTTTGTTTTTCATGAGGCATTGGTTTACTTTTCTTTGCTTTCAATATTTGCCAAGAGACCTCTGTAGTTTCTTTATGGACTTAATATTCATTCTTCCTCCAGTTTTAGGATCCTTTTTGTTAATTTATTAACTTGTAGTGTGGCTTTCTATTTTTTCTACATCTTTAAATCTTTGGTTTTTTAGTCTTTTTTCTTGATTTTGCTTCATTTCTTGATTTCCATTAATTTTGCTGCCCCTCTTCTGGTATGTCAGATTATAAAGGTATGTTAGGAAATCCCTTTGCTCAGAAATTCTAAAATCCTATTGGAGAGTAATTCCTTCTACATAGGCTCATTAGACTGGAAGCCAACAAATCAAGAGGGCAAGACTAGAAGATTAAAAAAAAAGTTTAGTTATCACCTAATTGACAGTTAACAGGTCTTTTCCCTAAAAAAGACCAAGAAACATATATGGGAGTTTATATATCTTTTGGGTTGAATGGCAAAAGCTATTCAGCCATTTTCCTGATTTGGGAAGTTGAGCAATAGGGACAACTTAGAAGGTGATTTGAGGGAGGTGGAAGACATCAACTTTGAAGTAATTTGTTTTTGCCCAAGATCATATCTGTTCTTGGTAGATGTGTTTCTCTGTAATTAAACTCATCAGGTAACCAGATAGTTAATGAAGTAAAGGTCTATGGTAGAGGAGGTCCTACTTTGAGATGGAATTAGACATTTGTAATTTTACATTCTTGCAGGAAACATTTATTTCAAATAGTACTATTTTTTAATAGTACTATTTCTTGGGAGATGGTTTTCCCAAAACTGACAGCATATGTTTTTATTGTGGTGATTGTTTGTTGCTGAATTGTTTTTAATTTCCTCACAGAAATTCTTCCAAATAATAGTTTAGATTTCACTGCCCTGAGTCCTTTCTCTTAATAGTCTTTGGGAAGTGAGGGAACAATACTGGCCCCATCTGGATTTCACTTTTCTTTCCTTCTAACCTGGTGTAGTAACTTACTATTCTTATCCCAGGTGCTCTTTCTTTGAAAAGGATTGAATTATCATCTTCTGAGTTTTTCAGGACTGGATTTTTCAGAAGGGGGTTGTATTCCAGATAGAGTCACTGAAATGTTAGAGATCCCTAAAGTAGAAACCACTCCAGAAAGCAGACCACATGTTACCTACCCCTTCTCACACAGCAAGGCAGGATCCCACCGTTTCTGGGATCAAGTCAGAGATGAGATGTGCCGTTTTTAAAATATCTGACATAAGAAGGGATCTCACTGTAATCCCCAGGCAAAAACTTGAAGATTATTTTTTGCTAGTTTATGTTTCCCTGATTGGGAGAATGAGGACTGATGGAGAGTGAGTGCTGCTGATACCTTATTGGTATTCTCTTCTTTTTCATTTGGATTCAGCTGCCAATGCTTTACATTTATCCACAGAATTTCTCGCTCTTTTTTTCCTTTCAAAGTGAGAACAGAACAAAATGTTTAGTCTACCATATTAGTTGGGTAACAGAAGCTTTGTTTGAATGTTAAAAGTAAATACACCACTGGGGGCTTATGAGCTGTATACTTCTGGAAGTATAGCCTCACAAAGTGCATTCGATCTAAGGTAGTTATCCTTCTGGACTCCAACCTGTGATTGCAAATGGAGAAAGATAGCCTAGAGGAAGTAATGCTTAAGTAAAATCATGAATAAGTTAATAATAAATTTATTTATACTACTGAATAATTACAGAAACTGCTTTCCCACAGATATGTAAATTTCCTGTTGTTCTTTAGTTAAAACAAACAAAATATAATTTAAATATGATTCATTCAAAAATCCAGTCTTGGCTTCTAAATGTTTGAATTAACAAAGTTTTATGTTTCAAATGTTTGACATTTGAATCTCTAACCAAATTTTCTATAACCTTCTCAGAACAATTTTGGCTGAATCGTGTTACCCTGAATTAATAAAATTTGTAGAATGTTTGAGATAAAAAATGTATTCTTTAGTATAAGAATGAAAATTGATAATATAATTATAATTATTCAAATCTATTGCCACATATAATCAAACTGTCTTTGAACTAGAATCAAGATTTCAGAAAGTAGTTTCCATTTGCAGACTTTTTCATCTCATGCAAATTATATAGTTGGTAAAGCAAAATAACATCAAGGAGGAGTCTAAACATTTTAGGAAACAATAGTATTTTCCTGTCAGAAAGCCACAGTCACACCATAACCATTATTGTACAAACCTGTCATTTAAAGAAAAAAAAATTAATGCTTCTTTTGATTACTAAGACACTGCTGTGAACTAGAAGTTATTTGAGGGAGCTACTCAGTAAATAACAAAATGAAAATTATTTTAACCAGAGCTGGAAGGAAAGTAGAAAGTTAAAATACCTATTTCATTTCAGAATTCTGATTAATGAAACAGAACTATTAAAGTTTACAAAATTGCCCTAACAATTTTTGGAAATTTTTTGGTTCATCTTCAAAAGCCAATCTTTCCACTAGAATTGCTAATAAGTATACTACAAGTATCAAAAACTCTAATGAAAATATTTCAGAATTCTTTCATAAAATAAAAGAAACTGAAATCAATCACATACAAATATGATTATCTGCATCTTTGAATAAAAGCAGATTACAGTAATTGTTTAAAAATTACTTTTAAGGTATAAATAAAAGCTAAAAGCCTAATTTATAATGGAGGGTGTTAAAGGATAAAAGAAAGAGATCTAACAGGCCTCCTGAAACTCTCCTTTTCCAAAATGCCAATGGGTACTTAGGCATATAATTAAATATTTGAAACATATACACTTTGGTGCCTAACTTTGAAACTTGGCCTTGAGGCACTGAAATAGCAGTTAGTAGCAAGGTATATTAAAAGGCTTGATGTAGGGGAATTTCCTTCAGTGAATAAGTTAATTACATTCTGTATATGTAAAAATTAGCTATTTTCTAGTTTTTATATGCTGTGAGATTCCCTGAAGCCTCATTTAATAATGATTAGATCGTCAGAGACTTATGACTAGTGTTTTAAATGAAGCAAAGAATTCCTAGGTAGTATACAAGATCTCTAGATATTTAGGAGATTAGACAATAATTTAGTAGGTTGAATTTTGTTTGGCCAGCCAGGTTAGTAATCCAATCAAGACTGAATCCCATTATTTCTTTGCTTTATGACAAAAGTTTCCTAGTATAGTGGAGATTCAACAATCCCTAGAAAAAATAGATCCAAACAATTCTATGAATCGGGAGCATTTTCTACAAAGATATGAAAGCACAGACTGTAACACATTTATTATTACCATTTAGAGAGTATTTAGCCAAATGCCTTCAACCTTGCTCATCTCTAAAGAGAATAAAATATCTTTTGCTTTTGACTTGTCTTTCTTATTCTTACCAAGTATCTATAACTTACCAACAACATTATTAATTACAAAGTTATAAGAATAGTGGAGTTTGGTGTCTCCACCATAGAAAGATCCTGAGTTCAATTAAGGCAATTGATTATTATTTTTCACTCATGATAAGAAAAGAGAAGACAATAATACACAAATTATTTTATTTTATTTCTGAATATACAAGTTTCATCAAAACATAAAACTCTATAAAAATTTGAATTCTTATAAGTTTTTTGGTGAATCTACTAAATTGTATTCATCTCCATTCTACTCCCCATTGTACTTCCACTGTTATTCTAATTTAGGTTCTTTTCTATTATATGATTATAGATTTGGAAATGTAAGAAATTTTAGAGGCCAACCTCCTTAGTTTACAGATGAGGCAATTGAAGATCAGAGAAGTTAATTGACTTGATCAAGATCATACAGATAATAAGAGGGAGAAGTATATGCTGCACCCAGATATGCTTGCTCCTTTTCTTTTCCCAAACTAGCACTCTGCTTTGTTCTCATATATGAAAAATATTGTAACAAACTTCCAATTAGCCTTCTTGATTCATCCATCCATCTCCAATCTATCCTTTTTCACAACATGCCTAAATTATGTACTATTCTGATCATGTCACTTTTTAAACTAAAAAACCTTTGAACAGACTCCTTAGAGCCTACCAAATAAAATACCGGCAATCCTCAGTATTCTTTCATTTAACTTTCTTACTTCAAAAACTGTTGTGATTTTATTATTTCATTTTCATTTTCCTGTTCAAAACTGGGCACATTCAGCACTTCACTGGTCTTGTTTACCCTTTTATTGTAAAGAGTTCCCTATCCATTTGCTAATTATTTTCATTGTTGGTCTTTAAAAATTCAAGTTTTAAGTTACAATTATGTACCCAAAGTACAGTGCAATTCCTTTGGACCCTAAGCCTAAGAATGCAAAGTCAATGATTGGACTTAGTGAAAAAATGAAGGTGTGAGATCAATTTCCTACAAGAAATGTCTGTAGCTGCTATCTGCCCACTCAACCAGTTGCTTAGAGAAATCTAGGCTGCTGATCCCATGATTGATCATATCTTCAAGGTTAAATTTAAGTTTACCTTTACTATACTCTCTTATTCTAAGATTCTCAAACAACTTACAAAATTGACTTCTCTAATAGATTATTTAAATCTGAAATTTCCTTCATGATCTCCAATGCCATCCACCAGACATGAAAGATAATGCTGAGCTCTCACCCCTAACAACATCTTTCAACAATATTGATTAAAGTCCCAACAATATCTCTCTTGATTTTCAAAAGATGGTGAAGGTTTGGTAGTGCACACTCTCACAGAACATTCTATTCTGACAGAATAGACGGTTAAGATTCAGGTTAAAAATGTTTTAGTTTTAAGAATTTGATTTACTATATAGCATTTATGGTACTATAGATTTCAGGTATCTTAAAAAGTGAATATTGTCTGAAATCAATGTTTTTTCTTTTATTGAAATTTTAGCACAAAAAGGTCATAGAATTCTAAGGAAATTGCTAGACAGAAATAATGTTTTTCATGAATTTTATTTTGAGTACTGTATTTTATTGGTTACTTCATGGATATAAGGAAAAGTATGTATTACCAGAATTAATATTTGTTATTTTGTTATTATTTATAATATTTGTATTTGTAAATGTTCGTAATTTGTATTGTAAAATGTAAATATTTGTTATTAAACATTACGTATAGAAATGTATTTATATCAATCTCTAGTGAAAGATTGCAGTTTGAAGTATTTTGGAGAATCTAACCCCCAATTTTCCATTGGTTCAATGTGTCAACATTCATGATTTTTACTTTTATGCCATTTTCTAGGAAAACTACCTATAAAAATATTTACTGTATAATATATACCAATTTGTGTCCAATGATATCCATCTCTATGATAATGGGAAAGGGTAGAGAAGAAAAAGTGAGAAAAGATGATCACTTTGTTTGTTCTTCCCTTCTTCCAAAACTCAATTCAGAGACTTCTTCATGCATGAAAACTTCCCTGACCACTTAAATGAAGGTTATCTGTCTCTAAATCTCTCCTCTGGCCAAAGCAGTGGAGATGTGAGGAAGGAGAAGAACAAGGCTGAAGTCAAAGGATTTTGTTTCCTCTCCACAAGTAGCTGTTGGGAGTCAGGAGATCAGGTTTCTGCTTCTGCTACTGTTTTATCTGGTTTCTGACTTGACATAGACAAATGAGTGCTGAATTTGGAGTCAGAAAGACCCAGGTTTAATTTCTGCCTCTGACATTTAATAGCTGTATGACTCTAGGCAAGTCAACTTCTCCAGGCTACTTTCGTCACCTGTAAAATAAAGAAAAAAGGACTTTCTAAGTCATTGCTAGCTCTAAATCTATGATCCTCTATTATCTTAGATTTCTGTGCATAGAAGCTGTCTTTCAGTTTTTCACTAAGCAGATTTTTAGTAGGTGTCTTATATCTCTCAGACACTGTTCTGGGCACTGAAGTCACAAAAAGAAATAAAGAGAGTGCCTTTCCCAATGGGATCTGTATCAAATTTATTATGAGGTTCTTATGGGTAACATAATATGTCTGAAAACCTTAAAAGTATTATATAAAGATTAGCTTTGAACATTAGCTACATTCTAGGGATGGGTAAGCAGATAAATAAATAAATAAAATATATACAAAGCAAATACAAAGTAATTTCTTTTTTTGAAGTAGAATTCCAATATCTGTGGGATGCAGAAAAGACTTAGATTAGGAGGTAAAAATTGAATTGAGCCTGGTAGAAAAAGAAAGATTTGAAACCTGTGCCTTTATCATTGAATATACATCTTGGTTTCCCAGCCTCAGTCATTAATTTTTCCCATCAATTCATTAAACATGAGCTAAATTTACATAATTTGTATTGTTTCAGAATGTGACAGTTTTTGTATTTCTTTTTAAAATAAAACAATAAATTATACATATAAAAGTATGAAATTACAATGAGATTGTTTTGTCTTTTGACTCTCCTCAAGCTCTCCCTTTCTTTCCCCATGCTAATCATTTGCATCCAGGATACCAGTCTATATTAATATCCTAAAAGATTTAGGAATCCTGAAAAAGTATTCTGAGATTAAAGGGATAGAGATATCTTGAAAATGATATTGAGAATCCTGACAGACAGAAGCAGATGCATGAGATTGCATCTGCGATGACATGGAAACTGGGTTGCAACAAACCCAGATCTACAGAATTGCAGATAGGGAGATGTATACCAAATCTGATCAAGAGCAGCTACTAAGGGAAGTATGTGGGTGGTTAGAGAGTCTAGACTGTTTCTTTGCTGTAGTTCAGAACTAGCAAATTGATCAGTGCCAAGGATATGCAGCTCCAAAATAATGAGAGCTGGAGGAGAAACAGGATTGATCTTGTAACTCTTTTGTACTTCCCTTTGGTTCTTTTATGATTGACCAAGTATGCAAATTTATTTGTTTTTTATTTATTAATTATATTAGCTAGCATTTATATAATACTCTGTGCCAGGCAGCCTACTAAGCACTTTACAATTATTATCTCATGTTACTTTTCAACTTTTTTATTTAGCTATTTCAAATTCTATTGACCATCAGAATTGCTAAGTTCTGAGTAGGTTTTATTTTATGTGAAACAATAGAAAGATGATTAAAAGTTGTTCTTTTTTTTTTAGATAAATTGGATGTTGATTCAAACCAAACTTTGAGAGTTGAAGTTAATTTTCAAGAGTTGTTCAAAGCGAAGAGGCTACTATTAGACTAAGCCTGGCAATGAATTTGGAATTCAAATATACTCAGAAATAAAATCATGGAACTGGTAATATTAAAACAAAATTAAACAAACAAAAATTAGTAGACTGTGAATCAATAAAGACTGATATGTTCATTCATTGTATGTTTTTCTTTCCATATTCCCCATGAGTACAAAAGGATTGAATTGTTTGGATGGGAAAATCATGTCTATAAATGACTTGCTAAAGAAACATGTTCCCAAAGTCAGAAGAAGGATTCCATTTGGTCAGTGGGTAATTAACAGCTCACCTTCTCTATGTCCTCAGGACCACGATTCTTACATATTTTGCCTTTTATTTTATTTTATATGTGTGTGTGTATGTGTCTTGTTTCTCCCCACAGATGATAAATCTCTGAATTTCACAACTCTCATTTTTACTGTCTGCCACAAATTTAGTGTATTAAATGCTAGTCAATTATTCTCATGCCAACTTACACTTTAGTAAAGTCAAATGATAATTTCTTGTTAGCTATATGTATTTTATGCAATTTAGGAAAGAGGTAGTGGATTACTATTTGCAACAATTTGTGACAATTGTTATTATAGTTGACCTTAAGCAAATTAAAGAGGTCAGATTATCTCAGACTTCTTTGAGAGTCTAGGATGATGTTTTATTTACTCAAACATATGGGAAAGAAAATTCTCTGCCTTTGATAAAATAACACAACTTCTTTGGTGAGAATTATTTTATGTGCTACATGGATATAGATGTATAGATGTATGTGAGTATTTGCAGTCTTGTAAAATGTAAAGTTGAATAAAACTGCTAAAGTTCTCTCATACTCCTACATAGAAGGAATGGATCATGTCAAGGAAATAATCCAGTACTAATCCTGATTTCATTCTATCCTTAACATTATGCTCTTACTAAAATGAAATTCAACTCTATGCTTCTCTTACCTGAATTCCATAGGCCCTCTTGCTATTGATTCCATATTCTGATTACTTATTTGCAATTGTCCTGGGGTAGATTCCACATCTAGTACAATGGACCATCAGAGACTGCTGATTTAGATAAACAATTATTTTACTAAAAAACTTACTAGGTAAATAATAAGTAAAATCAAGGAGATAATAACACCCCTGAAACAAGATTCTATAGGATCTTAGCATCCTCTAGCTTCATCTAATCCACACTGATCCTTCATTCTCCCTACCTAAAAGAACCACAGCTGGGTTTCAGCTTAATCTAATTGGGAGCAAAGTACCCCAAATCTACATAAAATGTATATTCTTTTTATATACTATATCCCAAACAACCATATGAATTCCAGAAGTCTTGAGATTACAGGAAGGGTCCCAAAGGTAATCAGTCTTTGGAACTTTGGAATTAAAAGCTGTAGCCATAAGAGTGAGGAGGGGACCAAGCAGTTGCCTTAAAAGGAATGTGCACAGGAAGTGACATTGTAAGTACTTCATGGTCTGGAGAGATTGCACAGTAGCAGCAAATAGAACCATCTTCCAGAGATGCCACACCCTTTGAAGAACCAGCCTAGCAGAATGACTCATCTATTGCTGATGCTGTGCTCCACAATAAACATCATGAGTTATCCATGTGAGAAGAAAAGAATTTTTTTATATTTTTGCTTTCTTTCAATTCTGACTTTTTATCCCTACCAATTAATTTAGTAGCTGGTGAATAGTAAGTAATAAAAGCTTATTGCTTGGTTGGTTGGTTGGTTGTGCCAATCATCAGAAAAAAGGGAGGGAGGAGGAGTGAATGTAATACAGAGAAAAGAATAGTATAATAAATGTGTATAAAAGTAGATCATACAGAAATACAGCAATAACAACATGTAATAAAGGAAAAAAGGAAATTTTCCTAATTTGGAAGACCCTAGTTTGACTCTTTTTTTTTTTTCCTGAGGCAATTGGGGTTAAGGTGCCCAGGGTCACACAGCTAGGAAATGTTAAGTGTCTGAGGCCAAATTTGAACTCAGGTCCTTGTGACTTCAGGGCTGGTGATTTATCCACTGCATTCCCTTCTAGTGTGATTCTTAAGGAAATTATAATTACTTGTCAAAAAGATGCTTAAGATAACTAGGTAACAAAATGGTACCTAGGGACAGAATGGAGTTTGGTAAGCTACTATTTTACCCTCTACAATTAGATAATTTTTTACAATTGAGTTATTAGTTGAGTTAATTGATGCTTTCCTCAAAAATCATTATTCATAATTCTTCACATGTGTTTAGCTCTTTAAGATCTACAAAACACTTTCTTTAAAATAATTCTGATATAAGCAACACAAATATTATTATTTCTATAATTTAACAAATAAACAGGAAAGTAAACAAATGTGTCCAAAGTCACATAACAAGTTAATGGATGAGCTAAGACTTTAACCAAAGAACTTGAGGCTAGAATCCATATTAAGCCTTGCAGCTGATCATAGAAGGCAAAGAACATACACTTTTATAGTACACTATCAGGTTGTATGCTTGGGAAAAAAAGTTTTTATTGATGTCTTTTTTTAAAAAAATCATCAAAGCTTTTCTCAGCTTCTCTCCTCCTTCCCTCCCAGGAATGCATCACATATAACAAATAATATTTTTTTAAAATAGAGGATAATATATTAAAAATGTCTGAAAACATATAACATGCAACATTTATGGACCTCCAAACTCCTCACAGGTATGTATTGTACATGTCCTCTCATATTTCTTCCCTCATGTCATGGTTGATCTTTTTAATTTTTCTAATTCATTTTTGCTTTGCGCATGTGTACATGTAAGATAGAGGTGTGTGTGTGTGTGTGTGTGTGTGTGTGTGTGTGTGTGTAGGTACACACACATGTGTGGTTTCTTTGATTTACATTGTTGTCAGTCTGTTTTTTACCCCTTGGCTTTGCTCACTTTACTCTGTATCAGTTAATGTATATCTTTCCATGTTTCTCTATTTATTACATTTATCATTACAAAAATAAAAATATAATTGTGATATTTCTTCTGTACCACATTTTGTTCAACTACTCAATTGATGAGCACCTTTTTTATTTCCAACTCTTTGTTATCACACGCAAAAAATCCTTACATTTCTATAAATATTTTGGTATATATAGGGACTTTGTACTTATCAATGGCTTCTTGGGAATATCAAAAGGTATAGATATTTTAAACATTTTATTTGAAAAATTCCAAGTATCTTTCCAAAATGGTTGTATTATTTTATAGCACCATCAAGAGTACGTAGGTTTATTTTCCAATTGATAAATGGTCAAAGGATATGAACAGACAATTTTCAGATGATGAAATTGAAACTATTACCACTCATATGAAAGCATGTTCCAAATCACTATTAATTAGAGAAATGCAAATTAAGACAATTCTGAGATACCATTACACACCTGTCAGATTGGCTAAGATGACAGGAAAAAATAATGATGAATGTTGGAGGGGATGCGGGAAAACTGGGACACTGGGGCATTGTTGATGGAGTTGTGAACGGATCCAATCATTCTGGAGAGCAATCTGGAATTATGCCCCAAAAGTTATCAAACTGTGAATACCCTTTAACCCTGCAGTGTTACTTCTGGGCTTATATCCCAAAGAAATACTAAAGAAGGGAAAGGGACCTGTATGTGCCAAAATATTTGTGACAGCCTTGTTTGTAGTGGCTAGAAACTGGAAAATGAATGGATGCCCATCAATTGGAAAATGATTGGGTAAATTGTGGTATATGAATGTTATGGAATATTATTGTTCTGTAAGAAATGACCAGCAGGATGAATACAGAGAGGCTTGGAGAGACTTACATGAACTGATGCTAAGTGAAATGAGCAAAACCAGGAGATCATTATATACTTCAACAACTTTACTGTATGAAGATGTATTCTGATGGAAGTGGATTTCTTTGACAAAGAGACCTAATTCAGTTTCAATTGAGCAATGATGGACAGAAGCAGCTATACCCAAAGAAAGAACACTGGGAAATGAATGTAAACTATTTGCATTTTTGTTTTTCTTCCCGGGTTATTTTTACCTTCTGAATCCAATTCTCCCTGTGCAACAAGAGAACTGTTCAGTTCTGCATACATATATTGTATCTAGGATATACTGCAACATATTTAACACATATAGGACTTCTTGCCATCTAGGGAAGAGGGTGGAGGGAGAGAGGGGAAAAATTGGAACAGAAGTGAGTGCAAGGGATAAAGTTGTAAAAAATTACCCTGGCATGGGTTCTGTCAATAAAAAGTTATTATTTTTTAAAAAAAAGAGTATGTAGGTTTATGAACTTCTCACAACCTCTCCAATATTGACAATTACCATTTTTGTAACTATAACTAATTTTCAGGAGGTGAGATGGAATCTCAGGGTAGTTTTGATGGAAATTTCTTTTATTAGTGATTTGAGTATTCTTTCATTTGTTGTATATATTTTACAATTCTTTTGACCACTTATCTATTTTTCCTAGCTTTTCATCCAAATAAATTCTACAATATATATGTATGTATGTATCTACATTTTAAAATATATACACACATGTCATTGTTACTAAATCTTTATTAATTTCCCCTAATAGAGCCACATTCTTTCTTTATCCTAAGTACATTAATTTTGTCTGTGCAAAAGCTTTTCCATTTCATGTAATCAGTTACCTATTTTATTTTTTCTGATTGAGTCTATCTAATATTTGGTTAAGAATACTCTTATCAATGGCTCTGAGAGATATGTGATCTGTTATTGTTCAATTGTTCCATTTATGTCTAAATCTTTGTGATCAGATTTAGGTTTTTTTTGGGGGGGGGGGTTGTTTGTTGTTTGTTTTTTTAGCAAAGATGCAGGGGTATTAAGTCATTTCCTTCTCCAGTTCATTTTACAGATGAAAAAAACTGAGACAGTGTTAAATGACTTGCTCAGGGTCACACAACTAATAAGTCTGAGGTCAGATTGGAACTCAGGTTCTTTATAGTATGTTGTTTGATTTTAAGGCAGTACATAAAATTTCATGTGGAAGGGGTGGAATATAATAAAGATGACAATACTACTTAAACTAATCTATGTATTTAGTGCTATACTAATTAGGCTCCCAAGAAACTATTTTACTGACCTAGATAAAATAACAACAAAATTCATCTGGAAGAACAAACAGTCAAGAACTTCAAGGGAAGTAATGAAAAAAAAAAATCAAATGAAGGTGGCTTAGCTGTACCAGATCTAAAACTATATTATAAAGCAGCGGTCATCAAAACCATTTGGTACTGGCTAAGAAATAGACTATTTGATCAGTGGAATAGGTTAGATTCACAGGACATGATAGTAACTTAGCAACTTAGTATTTGAAAAACCCAAAGAACCCAACTTTTGGGATAAGAATTCACTATTTGACAAAAAACTGCTGGGAAAATTGGAAATTAGTGGATGAAGCCAAAATGGCACAGAGGACTTACTAAGCTCTTCCTTGCCCTCAGACAACTTCTTTCATGAAACAAACTCGAAATTAGTGCTTGACTGAAAAAAAACACAAATATTAAGAGTACAACACATTATCATAGAAGATATCCTCTAAATTCCCCAGAAAAGATCTGTTTTTGCTCACGGATGGGGACGATTACACCAGGCACAGACCTCAGGCAGGCAGTGAGACCATGGAAGGTAGCTACACACTGAGCAGACTGGAAAGGAAATGGGGTGTGGTCTCAGCCAGCAGAAAATTTGTGGGGAGAACTTTATCACAGTGTGAGCTACTTTGCCCTGGCAACAAGCCAGTACATTGGCAGAGAAGCTATAAACATAGGGGGTAAAAATTATAACACAGAAATGCTAAAGTCTTTTGGGACCTGGCCACACCCACCCAGCACTCAGAGTGACTCAGCACGCTCTCAGAGCTCAATCTCTGTGTAGACATAATAAAGCCATTGCTATACCACTGCTGCTTCACTGCTAATTCCTGTTGTCTGTAGAGAAAGTTTGGTAATACCATATTGCCCCAAAAGAAGACCACAGTTATTGTGTTATTTTGTTGTTCTTGTTTCTTTTTTGTCAAAATGAGTAAAAAGTTAAAGTGGGTTCTAATTATAGATAGCTTCTAAACTGATAAACAGCAGACATCAAACCTTGAGGAGACTAAAAACAGATTGTGTCTAGATGAAACCCCAAAAGGGGATATGATCTGGTCCCCACCATACAAGGCTCTCATAAAAGAAATTAAAAATGCTCTTACAAGAGAGCTAGAAGAAAAATGGGGAAAGGAAAGGGAAGCTTGGCAAGATGGTCTGGATGAGTCATTCTACTCATTAACAGCTACAATGGATAAAGACATCAACTCCCTGAAAAACAGAATTAGTGAATTGGAAAAAGAAAATAGCTCTCTAAAAATAAAATTGGCAAAATGGAAAAAAATTCCATAGAAGGAAACAATTCAATTAAAAACTCAGTTGGACAATTTAAAAAGTAAATGAAAAAATAATTCATTAAAAATCAGAATTGAGCAAATGGAAATGAACAACTCAAGGAGACACCAAGAATCAGTCAAGCAAAACCAAAAAAAAAAAAAAAAAAAAAAAAAAAATCGAACAATGGAAAAAAAATGTTAAATACCTGCTTGAGAAAACAACAGACCTGGAAAATAGATCTAGGAGAGATAATCTGAGGATTATTAGACTTCCTGAAAATTATGATTAAGAAAAAAGCCCAGACACTATTTTCAGGAAATCAAAGAGAACTGCCCAGATGTTGTAGAAACAGAGGGTAAAATAGACATTGAAAAAATTCATTGATCACCTACTGAAAGAGATCCCAAAATCAAAACTCCAAAAAATATTGTGGCTAAATTCCAGAACTATCAGACCAAGGAAAAAATGCTATAAGCAGTCAGAAAAAAAAAATAATTCAAATAAAGAGGAGCCAGAGATTACTGAGGATCTACCAATGTCCACTTTAAAGAATCAAAGGGCCTGGAATCTGATATTCCAAAAAGCTAAGGAATTTGGTATGCAGCCAAGAATAACTTACCCAGCCATGATAAGCATTTTCTTTCCAGAGAAGAAGATGGACATTCAATGAAATAGGTGAATTCCATCTATTTCTGATGAAGAAAAAGGGAACTGAACAAAAAGTTTGACCTCCAAATATAGGACTCAATAGAAACAGAATAAGGTAAAAAGAAATCTTGGGAATTATATTTCTGTTATGAGTATACATAAAGAATACATGTATAACTTGGTTTTACTATTATAATATAAAAAAGAAGCTAGAGGTGGAAAGGAAATTGTATGAGAAAAAAGGTAAAGTGGGGATACCCTCTCACAAATCTCACAAGGTAATCTCACAAAGAAGTGAAGGAAATCTATTATTTCTGATGAAAAGAAGGAAGGGGGATAAAGATAGTGTGCATCTTACTTTCATCAGAATTGGCTTAAAGAAAAAAATATTAGATATATTTGATTTACAGAGAAACATCTCCCACCTCATTGAAAAGTGGGAGGGGAAAAGTGAAAAGGGAAGGAGTAAGCTAAGTAGGAGGAATTACAGAAATTGTGAGGAAAGGGGGTAAGAAAAGGGGAGGAAGTCTAAGATGGGGGAAGGGATCCTAAAGAGGGAGGGCTGTGTGAGGCAAGTGGTGTTCACAAGTTTAATACTGGGAAGACAGGTAAAGGGGAAGGAAAGGAGAAAAGCATAAGCTGAGGTAAACAAGATGGCAGATGTGGTGTTCTTTTCTCTTCTTTACAATAACATAAAAATAGTTCTTCCTGGGAGAGAAAGCAGGTTTCTCAGGGAGGTTTTCTGGAGGTAGTCTTAGTTTCAGTTAAGAGTAAATAATCACCCAAATTGCAGCCAGGTGATAAAAGTTCACATCTTTTATTGCCTCCAATATAGCCCGGTTAGCTTAGAGGCCTACATACATTAAGTCAACTCTAGGATTCTAACATCTCCCTTGAGTTATCACCTTGTTTCAAGTTGAGTTAACACTAGAATTCTAACATCTCCCTTGAGTTATCACCTTGTTTCAAGTTTGATTTAACACTAGGATTCCAACAGGCAGAAAATACAGAATTAGTCATTTTGACCATAAATGTGAATGGGGTAAACTCCCGAATAAAGTGGAGGCAGATAGCAGACTGGATTAAAAGACAGAATCCTAAAATATGTTTACAGCAAACACATTTGAAGCTGGGCAATATATATAAAGGTAAAAGTCTGGAGCAGAATCTACTATGCTTCAGGTGAAGTCAAAAAAGCAGGGATAACCCATATTGATCTCAGATCAAGCAAAAACAAAAATTGATGTAATTAAAAAAGATATGGAGGGTACTATATCTTGTTAAAGGGTAGCATAGATAATGAAGCAATATCAATATTAAACATATATGTACCAAGTAGTAGAGCATCTAAATTCTTAAAGGAGAAGTTGAGAGCTTCAAGAAGAAATAGAAAGCAAAAGTATAATACTAGGAATCTCAATACTTGCACTCTCAGAATTAGATAAATCAAACCACAAAATAAATAAGAAAGAAGTCAAAGAGGTAAATAGAATACTAGAAAAGGTAGGTATGATAGATCTTTGAAGAAAACTAAATGGTGACAGAAAGGAGTACACTTCTGCTCAACAGTCCATGGAACCTAGACAAAAATTGACCATATGTTAGTACATAAAGATTTCAAATTCAAATGCAGAAAGGCAGAAATAGTAAATGCATGCTTTTCAGATCACAATGCAATGAAAATTACATTCAATAAAAAGCCAAGGGAAAATGGACAAAAAAAATTGGAAACTAAATAATCTCATCCTAAAGAATGATTGGGTGAAGCAGCAAATTATAGACACAATCAATAACTTCATCCAAGAGAATGACCGTAATGAGCTAGCACACCAAAATTTGTGGGATGCATCCCAAGTGGTAATAAGGGGAAATTTTATGTCTAAAGGGCTATTGGAATAAAATAGAGAAAGAGAAGATAAATTAATTGGGCTTGCAATTCAAAAAGCTAGACAAGGAGCAAATTTAAAAACCTCAGTCAAACACTAAACTTGAAATTCTAAAAATCAAAGAGGAGATTAATAAAATTGAAAGTAAAAGACTACTGAATTAATAAATAAAACTATGAGTTGGTTCTATGAAAAGAACCCACAAAATAGATAAGCCCTTGGTAAATTTGATTAGAAAAAGGAAAGAGGAAAATCAAATTGTCAATCTTGAAAATGAAAAAGGAGAACTTGCCACTAATGAAGAGGAAATTTGAGCGATAATGAGGAGTTACTTTACCCAATTTTATGCCAATAAATACGATAACTTAAATGAAATGGATGAATACCTTCAAAAATATAGCTTGCCCAGATTAACAGAGGAAGAAATAAATTGGTGAAACAGTCCCATTTTAGAAAAAGAAATAAAACAAGCTATTAATCAACTCCCTAAGGAACAAATCCCCAGGACCAGATGGATTTACATGTTAAGTCTACCAAATATTTAAAGAACAATTAACTCCAATGCTATATAAACTATTTGAAAAAATATGGATTGAGGGAGTCCTACCAAATTCCATTTATGACACAGACAATGATACTGATACCAAAACCAGGTAGATTGAAAACAGAGAAAGAAAATTATAGACCAACCTCCCTAATGAACTTTGATGCTAAAATCTTGAATAAAATATTAGCAAAAAGACTACAGAAAATCATCTCCAAGATAATATACTATGTCCAAGTAGGATTTATACCAGCAATGCAGGGCTGGTTCAAGATTAGGAAAACTATTAGCATACTTGACTATATCAATAACCAAATTAACAAAAACCATATGATCATCTCAATAGATGCAGAAAAAGCATTTGATAAAAATCTAACATCAATTACTATTAAAAATACTTGAGAGTATAGGAATAAATGTGTTAAAATAATCAGTAGCATCTATTTAAAACCATCAGTAAGCATCATATGTAATGGTGATAAACTGGAACCATTCCCACTAAGATCAGGAGTGAAACAAGGTTGCCCATTATCATCATTACTATTAGCTTCGACAATAAGAATTAAGAAAGAGATTAAAGGAATTAGAGAAGGTAACGAGGAAACCAAATTATCACTCTTTGCAGATGATATGATTACATACTTAAAGAACCCCAGGGATTCTACTAAAAAGCTATTAGAGATAAGCTACCATATTACCAAAGTTGCAGGTTACAAAATAAATCCACATAATTCCTCAGCATTTTTATGCATCACTAACAAAATCCAACACCAAGAGATACAAAGAGAAATTCCTTTTTAAATAACTCTCAATAGCATAAAATATTTCGGAATCTATCTGCCTCAGATATTATCTCAGGAATTATATGAGCAAAATTACAAAACACTTTCCACACAAATAAAATCAGATTTAAATAATTGGAAAAATATTAAATGCTCTTGGATAGCCTGAGCAAATATAATAAAGATGACAATACTCCCTAAACTAATCTATTTATTTAGTGCTATACCAATCAGACTCCCAAAAAACCTATTTTAATGACCTAGAAAAAAATAACAACAAAATTCATATGGAAGAACCAAAGGTCAAGAATTTCAAGGGAATTAATGAAAAAAAAATCAAATGGATGTGGCCTAACTATACCTGACCTAAAACTAAATTATAAAGCAGTGGTCACCAAAGCTATTTGGTATTGGCTAAGAAATAGATTAGTTGATCAGTGGAATAGGTTAGGTTCACAGGACAAAATAGTCAATAACTATAACAATCTAATGTTTGACAAACCCAAAGATCCCAACTTTGGGGATAAGAATTCATTATTTGACAAAAACTGCTGAGAAAAATAGAAATTAGTATGGCAGAAATTAGGCATGGACCCACACTTAACACTATGTACACCAAGATAAGATCAAAATTGGTTCATGATCTAGGCATAAAGAATGAAATTATAAATAAATTAGAAGAACATAGGATAGTTTATCTCTCAGACTTGTGGAGGGGGAAGGAATTTGTGACCAAAGAAGGACTAGAGAGCATTATTGATCACACAATAAAAAATTTTGATTATGTCAAATTAAGAAGCTTTTGTACAAACAAAACTAATGCAGACAAGATTAGAAGGGAAATAATAAATTGGGGAAACATTTTTATAATTAAAGATTCTGATAAAGGGCTCATTTCCAAAATATATAGAGAATTGACACTAATTTATAAGAAATTAAGTTGTACTCCAATTAATAAATGGTTAAAGAATATGAACAATTTTCAGATAATGAAATTGAAACTATTTCTACTCATATAAAAATCATTATTGAACAGGGAGAAAACTAAGACAATTCTGAGATACCGGTACACATCTATCAGATTGTCTAAGATGACAGGAAAAATAATGACAAATGTTGGAGGGGATGTGGGAAAACCGGGGCACTGATGCATTGTTGGTGGAGTTGTGAATGGATCCAACCATTCTGGAGAGAAAATTAGAACTGTACTCCCTTTTCATATTGGCTAGAAACTGCAAAATGAATGGATGAAAGGTTGAGTAAATTATAGTATATGAATGTTATGTATTATTATTGTTTTGTAAAAAATGACCAGCAAGATGAATACAGAGAGTCTTGGAGAGACTTACATGAACTGATGCTAAGTGAAATGAGCAGAACCAGGAGATCATTATACACTTAAACAACAATACTATATGAGGATCAATTCTGATGGAAGTGGCCATCTTCAACTATGAGAGGGTCCAGATCAGTTCCAATTGATCATTGATGAACAGAACCAGCAACACACAGCAAAAGAACACTGGGAAATGAGTGTGGACCACAACATAGCATTTACATTCTTTCTGATGTTGTTTCCTTGCATTTTTGTTTTTCTTCCCAGATTATTTTTATCTTTCTAAATCAGATTTTTCTTGTGCAACAATAGAACTGTATAAATATGTACACATACATTGTATTTAAGATATACTTTAACACATTTAACATGTATGAGACTGCCTCCCATCTAGGGATGGGGGTGGAGGGAGGGAAGGGAAAAGTTGGAACAGAAGTGTTTGCAAGGGTCAGTATTGAAAAATTGCCCATTCATATGTTTTATCAATAAAAATCTATTATAATAAAAAAAATTGCATATGGAAGAGTGTAAGAATCTCTGCCAGATTGCATTCCAGTTTCTTTTCCAAAGAGGTCATTTTTTTTTGCTTGTCCTTTTCTATGTAATTTTTTCATTTTACCAAAAACTAAGTTATTATTGAGTTGCATCTTTCTGATTCACCTTTGTCTAATCTGTTCAATTGTTCTCTGTTTCTTTTTTAACTGTTTTCTTTTTTAACCAATGCCAGATAGTTTTTATAACTGTTGCCAAATTTCAATGCCATATTTCCTTCTGTTGTTAATGTTTCACTGTTAATTGAGTTTTTTTTCCTTCTGAAATCTTTGGCAATTTCAGTCTTCATCCCTACCTCACTGGCTCTGCTACCCCAATTTTCCCAAATTATTCAACATTCTGTCTCCATCTCTTTCCTTAAGGGCTTGATTTCAAAGTGTATCAGCCTCTTCCCATACTGAGAAGTTTGCTTATCTACACACCTGCAAATGTTGTGTATTCTCCAAGATTCTTTCCTCAGTGATCTTCTCTTCTCCCCTCTATCCTAATTCCCAGATTGATCTCATAAGCTCAATTGATAAATTATTATCTCTATGCTAATGATTCTCTGATCTTCTTATCAGATCCTAATCCCTCTTCTAAATTTGTTCTGATTTCTTATCCCCAAATCTGATTTATTAAAATCAGAAATAGTCTTGTGATTTGAGAAAAACAAAAATTTAAGATAATAGTGGAACTAGCTCAAACTGATTTGGGTTAATACCTGATTTGTCCAAATCACTATTATACCTGTTTGCTAGGCTAAATTGAATATTAAATGATATATGCTGTCATTTTTGAATATGGAGGTATGACAAGGGAGGGATGACATGCTTATACACATTTAGGGGAAAACATACAGTGGGTTTATCAGAAAGATTGTAACCTAGAAGAGAATAGACCAATTTGTTCTCTGAATGGAAGAGATTGCTTTAAGCTAGCATTATACAGTTTCTCTCACTTCTGTATTCAGTGCTCTCTCTTCCTGAAGAGGAGAGGAACCTACTTAAGGAATTGTAAAACAATTCCTTAAGATTCATCTTTAATAGATTTTCCTCATTATCTGATTTTCAATGTCATGGCTTTCTAACAAATATAAAATTCTCTGCTTGTCATTCAAAACTCTTCACAACCTAACCTCTCTCTGTATTTCCAATCTTATTATGCCTTTTATATATTCTGTGACACTGGCCTCCTTTTTGTTCCTTACATGCAACACCTCACCTCCCAAATCAGTGCATTGTCACTGGTTATTCCCCAGTCCTGAAAGTCTCTCCCTTCTCATTTCTACTTTCTGGCTTCCATGACTTTTCACATTTTAACTAAATTCCTGTCTTCTACAATAAGTCTTTCCAAATCCACTTCAATATTAGTCCTTTCCTTCTGTTAACTATCTCTAAAGTATTCATTATACATATATTATTCATTAAATATCTTCTTTACATGTGAACAGAACTACTTTGTTGTTCAACAAATTGTTGTTGGTTGGCTTTTGTCTTTAAGCATTTAGCAACATGCCTGGAAAGTAGTAGCTTCCTATAAATGCTTCTTGACTGTATAGACTCTATAGACTCTATAAATGGCTCCAGCAACACTGATAGTTTCTTCCAAATTTAAGGGTATACTCTCTGCATCTCAGTTCCATTTAACCACTGCTAGTCTGATTAGTTTTTAAACAGAAATTTTTTTCTTCAGAAGAAAAAGTCACAAAAATATAGTTACTCTTCCATCTTGTGGGAGACATAACACACACCCCCTCCTCTTCCCTCCTTCTTACCATTTCAGTCTCTGGGGAAGGGAAAGGGATTAAGTTCATAGTTTAGCTCAATTCCTCTGGAGCACAGTCCCAATTCCATATCTGAATCAGAGTACTTGGATTTGCACTCTTCTTGAGCCTGAGTCTCAGGCACATTGGCTTCTCAAGATTTCCATGCTGGGCTGGCCAGCTTACACAACCCTGAGTGCAAATCTGGCTCCATAGTCATCATGGCTTGAGATAGTTGGTCCCAGGAATATCTGAAACTAAGGACAGAAAATGGAAAACAAAAACAAACATCCCCAGGGTCCATCTCTCAGAGCCAAAGTATAAGAAAAGGAACAGGGCAAGGCCATTCCTTCCCTTCTTGTGCATTTAGTTCATGGTTTTCTAACTGTAGGTGAATTAGGATCTTCACCACCCCCACCCCCAAATGCAGAAAGAGAACATTTTGGGAAAAATGAATGAATGACCCAGATTTAACAGTTTTAAAGATGAAGGCAGCCAAAAAATATCCCCATCTATTTGGTAGGGAATTCAATAGTTTCCATATTAGGTAAATCAGCATGTTTAAAAAGCTCCCCAAAGGTATCTCTATGTTAAGAGAACTGAGCATGTACAGAGAATCCATTATGATTTAGAAAAATCATTCATTTCCTTCTAGCACCTTTAACAAATTTAAGATGTGTATATAGATCATTTTTGAAAATTTTCATATAATGGGAAAGAATGGATAAATAATTCCACTGGTTGATCTTTTGGAGGTTTTACTGAGGAAGGTTTTTGTATTTGGGTTTTTTTTTTCCCTCCATACCTTTTGTAACTTCCCTCTTTACTGACATAATGAAAATTTATGTTTTATTGCTCTTATATTGTAATCTCCAATGTGGACCTTCCTTTTGCACGTTTGGTCTAATCTAATGTGCTTTTTTTTTTCCCAACAAAATCATCATTTTCTTCCAATTCTACTTTCCACTCTCCTCTGGAAGTATATGTTGGACTCTTGTATATTAGTGCCTAATATCATAGTCCTACCTTTTGTGATGACCAAAAAAAAAAAAGTCTTTACAAGAATCCTTGCAGTTTGTTTTCCTATTTTTTGCCCCCTTTGTTTTCTTTCCACTTTAATCCTTAAGTGCCCTCAGGAAAAATTGGCTTAATTGTTTCTCTTGTTAACTTCCTTTAAAAACTTAAATTTGTTAAACTTTTCCTTGTGCTGACTCTTACTATGAAACAATACTACTCAAAATGATCTTCTGTCTTTTGGTTTAAATTACAAAAAAAAAAAGAAAAAAAAGAAAAAGTGTAGATTAAAATAATTCAGTTCATCTGGTAGTTTGTCAACAAATCCTAACCTAGAAGACCAGACTCTAAGTTAAAACTGGTATAAAATTTAATGGAATAAAAACTTCATGGTTCTAAGTGCCTTCTACCCTTTAATTAACATCATTGTACAAAGAGGTGAAAGTTACCTAGTATTAAGAGCTCCTTTGAGTTTTCTTTGCTTCATGAATTATTATGGTCAAGGCACTTGCTGCCAAATGACCAAACCTCTCTGTATTTAGCTAAGATAGTCCTGTGAAGCCTAACAACTCAGCTATTTCTAAGAAATGAAATTCTGTAGAAAACAAAAATTTCTTTAGCTTTTCTATATTTGTTTGCTTATCTCTTTATTAATAAAATGACCATGAATCTATTAATTCTACTTTATTTGCTTCAAGTAATTTTATAGTACAACTCCCATTCTGTAAATGTATTTGAACCTTTGAAAAAGAAAAGTTAAAGTCTTTAGAAGTGAATTAATGAGATGTCAACATTTTCTATCTTGCAATTTGAGGTTTGCTACCATATCTTAAACAGTTGTTTTTGTTTGCTTGTTTGTTTTAATTCAGTATGTGTATTGTACTCTCAAACTTTGGGGTAGAAAGCATTTCTCATGACATATTTACCAGACAAAAACACAGGAACTGCTGAAAAATAGCATTTAGATATGTTTACTATTCAAGTGGAGCCAATGAAAAATTTAACTTATATTTGGGTCAGCACTTGAGGTTGGAGAGAAAGATGGAGAGTACTGTTCCTGTGTAGTGGCTTTAATCTTGCTCTTCTACTTTGGAGTAGTTATAAACCACCTCATTGTAATGTCATATTTTCTCATTCTGTTAACCTCTTCTTTCCTTCTCTGAGGTTTTCCTAAAATCTTATGAAAGTTGTTGCGCAGACAGGATATAATCAAGTTTGGAGATAAAGGAATGAGGTATTTTGTTTCCTTCCACCCCCCATTCTTTCTCCCACAACATACATACCTCAAACTCTAATTCTGGTTTTGGATATTATATCTACAGCCTAGGCTAGCACGTTGTTTAATTTACCTGGAGTTTAGAATTCATTTGATGATAGTTGTCCATCATTTTCAGTTGTGTCCAACGCTTTGTTGACCCTATTTGGATTTTTTTTTGTCAAAGATATTGGAGTAGCTTCTCATTTCCTCCTTATTTATGGATGAGGAAACTGAGGTAAATATGTTTAAGTGAATTGCTTAAGATTACACAGCCAGTGAGTAAATGAAGGTTGGATTTGAACCCAGCACTCTATCCACTATACCTAGCTGCAACTAGCTTATAGCAGAGGGTACAATAATATTATGCTGTAATCTCTTTAAATGTAATATAGTTTTATAAATAATTCAAGTCATCCTAGACCTTGATGAAGAAGACCTCTTAACATATTTGCCATGTGAGCTCAATCATTTTTCATTCCTAAGCTTCAATGTGGAGTCAGACAGACCTACCTTAAAATCCAGCCTCTGACACTTACTAGTTGTGTGACCTTGGGCACTTAATCCATTTGCCCCAGTTTTGGCAAACTACCTCAGTATCTTTGCTAAGAAAATCTCAAATAGACTCAAAAAGAATTGGATAAAACTGAGACCACTGTACAACAATAACTAAACTTCAATTTAAATTCAATGACCTGAGATCTCCAACACATATAATTGCAAGAACTTTCTGCTTTCTACCAGAAGCCTTTCTTGATAACTTCAATCTATGTTTAATCTGTTTATATCTAAAAATGTGATAATGTGATTTTTTTTTCTGATTCAGTTTTTCCTGACTTCCCTGAAGCACCCTGATGAATCCTAGCTTTCCTGATGCAGCTTCCTAGCTTCAGGAGGGGAATGGGATGATATAACATCACATGTAGTCAGTGACTAAACATGTAATAAGTGCCATGAGAGACACTAAACCCTGATGATGTCTTGATCAGACATGTTTCCATATGATATCAAGGGAATTGCTATTTTTGGCAAAGTAAACTTCATTTGTTCAGTGAGTCACTAGTCCCTCATTTCATTCCAACATCAAAGCTGAACTAAAAGGATACTGTAAAGTTGTACCTATAATGCCAATCTATACTTGCTATCTATAGATACAGTGAGATACACATTTAGCACTTTGTCAAATAATATTTGTATGGTTTGCTAGTTACTATGTGTGTATAATTCCTCAGAAAACCAAAAAGCCCTTTCAGAATGGAGATTATAATGTGTCATATAAATGCATGGTACTCAATAAGTGCATGGGGCAGTTAAGTGGTATAGTGACAAGACTACAAAGCCTGGAGTCAGACTCATCTTTTATTGTTCAAATCTGGTCTCAGGTACTTATGAATTACCTAACTTCAGGCAAGTCATTTGATTCTGACTCTATTTCCTTATTTATTAAATGAGCTGGAAAAGAAAATGAAAAATTTCCCCAGTATCTTTGCCATGAAAACTTAAGGGATCATGAAGAGTTGGGCACAATTGAAAATAACTGAACAATAAAAACATAAGTACTATTCATCACTACTGAACAAAGCTTGAGAAAACCATGAAATCATGATGATTGAGTGCACTACAAATTGGTGTTACAAAACTTAACTAGGCATTAGTTGCAGAAAGGCAATACCTCTCCTATCAATTCACGATGCCACTTATTATAGAGGCTTTTCCCAATTTTTTCATTCCTCCTCAAACAGTCCATGGGCCACAACCCCCATACAAATAGCTGAGAAATTTATTTCATAGTTCACTGAAGAAACTGAGGGCATTCACCAATGGCTCCGTCTTCACACCCACTTTCTCAACTCACATTACTAAGATATTTTTCAGTACTATTTCTTTCTTTACTCCTATCTCAAAGAAAGAAGTAGCCCTTCTCCTTCACAAGGCAAATCCTAGAGAATCCTATTCCATCCTGTCTTCTTCAGCAGATAGTCCCACCCCCAGCTTCCATTATTCCCATTCTCTTATTACCTTATTTATTGGTTCTTTCCCAACTGTCCACAAATATATCCATGTCTTGCCATTCTCAAACATGCTCAGTTCATCCATAAATTCATGCTAGGTATCATCCTATATCTTCTGCAGGCTAGACGCCTAGAAAAAAATCATGCATATTTGCTGCCATTTCACTTTTTCTCATTTCCTAAATTATGACTTTTTGATTTTGTCATTTTACCAAAATTGTCCCCTTTAAAGTTATGAATCATCTCTTATTTTCCAATGTTGGGGTCCAGAGTACCTGGGCAAGTTGTTTGTGCTGACATAGGGCTCAGGCGTCATGGGCTCAGACAGAAAATCTGTGCTGGCTTGGAGAAAAGGAAGTACTACGTAGTAGTTCCCCTGACAAACATGAGACCCAGGACTTGCAAAGGTTGCTAACAATAGCTCAGGTCAAAGAGGGAATATAAGGCGGGACCAAAGATTGTAAAGGAGGAAGACAGAGAAAGGCAGAGGAAAGTGCCTCTAATAAAGAGCATCTTGATTTCATCTCTTCTGGCTTGTGACTCTCTTTGGCAAACATGGCTGGCTCATGTCCAGATGTTCACTGAAGCTCAAGAGGAGGTAAGGCCCATCTGTCCTCAGGTGTAGAACCTGACTGCCAAATGTAGCACCTGGCAAAGTGGCACCTGAACGGGACACAAAGGTTAGGACACAGGTGAGGGCAGAAAGGGACCTGGACCCTGCAGGAAGTGCAGGACAAAGAGAGTTCCTTGCTGACATTGCCAGGTGAGAAGATAGGGAACTCAATACCGGTGATTGAGACAGAAGAAAATGAGATTTGGGCTAGGCAATTATATAAAACCATTAAGAAAAAGGAGTCACTTTCCCCCTAAGAGATCTATGAGCATTTATTGTTAAAATTCAGACTGTACCCCCCTGGCTCACTGACGCAGGATTGGATAATGCAAAATGGAAAGTTGTAGGAGAACAAATGACTAACTATGAAAAAGATACCCCTGGGTTGTTGCAAGATAAGGGTTTTATAATATTTAGCCTGGTCAGAGCTGCATTTCAAGGGGCTACACATTCACAATGCAGCTTTGCCACAGAGAGCCAAACTGAAAGTAAAATAAACCTCAGTGAGACAGCCTTGGCCACTCCCTCTACCCAATGTACCCTCTTATCAACAGTTATATCCTGACTTAAAAATAGAAACCTCTCTTCCTGAAAAAAGATTAGAATCCATAACAGATGAAGGAGGAAAAAAAGTCTTTACCAGCTGTCCCACTTTAACCACAGCTGCAAAAATAGTAATTCCTATTGAAAGGGAAAAATCTGGACTAGAAAAAGCAATAGAACAAGCTCTTGAGATAGGGGAGAATGTGGAAGGATGGGGAATTTGTCCAATTATAGAAACACAAGACCCACAGGCCCCAGGTGGAGTACGCAGGGAACATACAGCCATTCCTTAGAAACATATCAAGGATCTGAAAACAGCAGTAGCTCAGTATGGCCCCACTACTCCTTTTGTTTTAGCTCAAGTAGAACAATTGTCCCTGATATTTATTATTTGCCCTAATGATTGGAAAATGCTCGCTTACGCTTGTCTCTCATCTGGTCAAGTGTTCATGTGGTGCACTGAGTTTGCAGAACAGGCTAAACAGGAAGCAATGAGACATGGGAACACAGCACGGCAAGATTTTGCTGCATTATCAGGGACAGGTCAATATGAAACTACATCTGCACTACTGCAGTACTTGCCTGTCAAATATACATTAGTGGCTAATTAAGATGGAGTCAGTTCAGTCCTGAAACTCATTGAATTAAATTCAAATTCCAGCTCAAGCTGAAACCCAGCAATGAGCCAATTTGGGACTTTACCCATGAGTTCCCTTCAACTAAAGCTCCTATTATAAAAGAGCCAAACCCTCTCTTTGCAGAGGTTCCAAACATGCTAGCTATGCCATGCTTGGGATGCCAAGGAACCTCTGTCCACTGGAATATTCTTTCCAGTACCATCCTCTCTGTATCCTCACCTATTTCCCTAACCAGACTTCATGCCTCTCTGTCAGGATTACTAACCTTACTTTCAAATTTCTATAATAAACCTCTTTTATCAATCTAGGTTTTCAGATCTGTGAATTCCTTTACAGAGAATCCCTGTGCTACCAAAAGGAAGTCCCCAAAACTCCCTACCCTTGCCCCCAATCCCAAGGGGTTGCAGAGGAGCCAAACCTCTCCATTTGGTTCCCTGAACCTCGAACCTGACACTAGACCTTATCATTAGATATCACTAGACCCTGACCACCAGAAACCCTAATCTCATTTTGGTTCCCTAAATCGAAACCTTATCAAGAGAACAGGATGATAGAAAAAGTATTGCTAAAGTTAAACAGAACCAGAAAGAACATTTTCCTGATTTTGTTGCCCACATGCAAGAGGCTGTCGTCAGATGCATGGGACCTATAGAAGGTGCAGAAAAAGTGCTAAAAATGATGTTATGAGAAAACGCTAATTGTAAAAAGGCTACAATTGGCTTACCCATGAATGTAGGAATAGAAGATATGATGAATAGGTATGCAAAAGTAGGATCTGATGTATATCAAGCTAAATTGCTTGCTGGGACCATTCACACCAATAAGAGGGAGAGAAAAAAATGCTATGGGTGTGGTCAGTCCAGACCCATCAAGTGGGACTGCAAACCAAAGCATCCTTTAATCATATGTTTAAATGTGGCAAAAATGGACATTATGCCAAACAATGCAGAACTAATAAAAAAATAGGGAAACGGGGTGAGGGACCCCTTGCGGGTCCCTTACCAGTCAAAAATGGAACACAAGTCACAGATCTACCCCACTCAGACTTTAGAAGAAGAATACAAAGTATTGATGAACCAAAAACATCACTAAACCTATATACAGCATAGGAAAATAGCAAGTACCCCCATTAGCAACACTAAGTCCCTATAAATCCTCTCCCATGGTCAGCACTTATCCTGTGTCAGGCAGATTACGTCCTAGGCATAGTCCATCCTTGCATACTTTCTGCAGGTACTTCATCTATAGTATTTACCAACCTCCATGATGAGCCTGATTATATAAATAATAAATACTCTTTTGCACTAGCTGTATTGTTTAATCCTCTGATCCTGACCAATCTGTCAAGGCACTCAGCCAAACTATAGAATTAGGAAAACTTTTTGCTTCAGTACTCTTAAATGGACCCCTTTTCAAAAGTCTTTTAGATAGGGGGGGGCAGATCAGATGGTGATTTCTGCCTCTCATTGGCCCCAAGAATGGCCCTTAGAACAAGCATTCAATCTTGTGTAAAGTGTGGTAGGACAACAGAATGCTACGAAGGCAAAGGAATGAGTAGAATGGAAGATTGATGGGAAGAGTGGATGATTAAAACCTTTAGTTATTCAGGGGCTTACTGTGAACTTATGGGGAAGAGATATAATAAAACACTTAAATTTGAGATTCACAAATGAAAGTTTTTAGTAGGGGCCATTGTAAAGTTGATGAGCACATGCCCTCCTTTAACATGGAAAACCAACACACCTGTATGGAGGAAGCAGTGGCCCCTGACCCCTGAGAAGCTCCTCACTTTACATGAACTAATCCAAGAACAATTAATTAGGTAGTAGTCACATTGAACAGACTTTTTCCCTTTGCATCTCCCCTGTGTTTGTCATCAAAAAGAAATCAGGGAAATGGAGAATGTTAACTAATTTAAGAAGGGTAAATGTTGTCCTTGGGTCTGTGGGTGCTTTGCAACCTGGCCTCCCATTACCAAATGCTATCCCTCAAGGGTATGTGATATAGATAGTATCAGATATTAAAGATTTTTTCTTTAGTATTCCCCTTCATGAACAAGGTAAGGAAAAATTTGTTTTTTTCAGTGCCACAAGTCAATAATAAAAACCCCCATGTTAAGATATCAATGGAAAGTCCTCCCACGAGCCATGGCTAACAGTCCCACATTAAGCCAATGATATATTTCTTTTTTTTTTTTTATTTAATGATTACTTTATAATGACAACATTATTCCTTGCACTCGTTTCTTTTCCGATTTTTTCCCCCTCCCTCCCTCCACCGCCTCCCCTAGATGGCAAGCAGTCCTTTATATGTTGGATATGTTGCAGTATATCCTAGATACAATATATGTTTGCAGAACCGAACAGTTCTCTTGTTGCTTAGGGAGAATTGGATTCAGAAGGTATAAATAACCCGGGAAGAAAAACTAAAATGCAGATAGTTCACATTTGTTTCCCAGTGTTCGTTCTTTGGGTGTAGCTGCTTCTGTCCGTCATTTGTCAATTGAAACTCAGGTCTCTTTGTCAAAGAAATCCACTTCCATCAAAATAAGTCCTCATACAATATCGTTGTCGAAGTGTATAATGATCTCCTGGTTCTGCTCATTTCACTTAGCATCAGTTCATGTAAGTCTCGCCAGTCCTCTCTGTATTCATCCTGCTGGTCATTTCTTACAGAACAATAATATTCCATAACATTCATATACCACAATTTACCCAGCCATTCTCCAATTGATGGGCATCCATTCATTTTCCAGTTTCTAGCCACTACAAACAGGGCTGCTACAAACATTTTGGCACATACAAGTCCCTTTCCCTTCTTTAGTATTTCTTTGGGATATAAGCCCAATAGAAACACTGCTGGATCAAAGGGTATGCACAATTTGATAACTTTTTGGGCATAATTCCAGATTGCTCTCCAGAATGGTTGGATTCGTTCACAACTCCACCAACAATGCATTAGTGTCCCAGTTTTCCCGCATCCCCTCCAACATTCATCATTATTTTTTCCTGTCATCTTAGCCAATCTGACAGGTGTGTAGTGGTATCTCAGAGTTGTCTTAATTTGCATTTCTCTGATCAATAATGATTTGGAACACTCTTTCATATGAGTGGTAATAGTTTCAATCTCATCCTCTGAAAATTGTCTGTTCATATCCTTTGACCATTTATCAATTGGAGAATGGCTTGATTTCTTATAAATTTGAGTCAGTTCTCTATATATTTTGGAAATGAGGCCTTTATCAGAACCTTTAACTGTGAAAATGTTTTCCCAGTTTGTTGCTTCCCTTCTAATCTTGTTTGCATTAGTTTTATTTGTACAAAAGCTTTTTAATTTGATGTAATCGAAATTTTCTATTCTGTGATCAGTAATGGTCTCTAGTTCATCTTTGGTCACAAATTTCTTTCTCCTCCACAAGTCTGAGAGATAAACTATTCTATGTTCCTCTAATTTATTTATAGTCTCGTTCTTTATGCCTAGGTCATAAACCCATTTTGATCTTATCTTGGTATATGGTGTTAAGTGTGGGTCCATGCCTAATTTCTGCCATACTAATTTCCAATTATCCCAGCAGTTTTTATCAAATAATGAATTCTTTTCCCAGAAGTTAGGGGCTTTGGGTTTGTCAAACACTAGATTGCTATAATTGACTATTCTGTCTTGTGAGCCTAGCCTTTTCCACTGATCCACTAATCTATTTCTTAGCCAATACCAAATGGTTTTGGTGACTGCTGCTTTATAATATAATTTTAGATCAAGTACAGCTAGGCCACCTTCATTTGATTTTTTTTTCATTAATTCCCTTGAGATTCTTGACTTTTTATTGTTCCATATGAATTTTGTTGTTATTTTTTCTAGATCAATAAAATATTTTCTTGGAAGTCTGATTGGTATAGCACTAAATAAATAGATTAGTTTAGGGAGTATTGTCATCTTTATTATGTTCGCTCGGCCGATTCAAGAGCACTTAATATTTTTCCAATTATTTAAGTCTGACTTTATTTGTGTGGAGACTTTTTTATAATTTTGCTCATATAATTCCTGACTTTCCTTTGGTAGATAGATTCCCAAATATTTTATGGTATCAACAGTTATTCTGAATGTAATTTCTCTTTGTATCTCTTGCTGTTGGGTTTTGTTGGTGATGTATAAAAATGCTGAGGATTTATGGGGATTTATTTTGTAGCCAGCTACTTTGCTAAAATTATGAATTATTTCCAATAGATTTTTGGTAGAATCTCTGGGGTTCTCTAGGTATACCATCATATCATCTGCAAAGAGTGATAGTTTGGTTTCCTCATTGCCTACTCTAATTCCTTTAATATCTTTCTCGACTCTTATTGCCGAGGCTAGTGTTTCTAATACGATATTAAATAATAATGGTGATAGTGGGCAACCTTGCTTCACTCCAGATCTTACTGGGAAAGGTTCCAGTTTTTCCCCATTGCATATGATGCTTACTGATGGTTTTAAATATATGCTCCTGACTATTTTAAGGAAAAGTCCATTTATTCCTATGCTCTCAAGTGTTTTTATTAGGAATGGATGTTGGATTTTATCAAATGCTTTTTCTGCATCTATTGAGATGATCATGTGGTTTTTGTTTGTTTGGTTATTGATATAGTCAATTATGCTAATAGTTTTCCTAATATTTAACCAGCCCTGCATTCCTGGTATAAATCCTACTTGGTCATAGTGTATTATCCTGGTGACGATTTTCTGTAATCTTTTTGCTAATATTTTATTTAAGATTTTAGCATCAATATTCATTAGGGAGATTGGTCTATAATTTTCTTTCTCTGTTTTCAGCCTATCTGGTTTAGGTATCAGTACCATGTCTGTGTCATAAAAGGAGTTTGGTAGGACTCCTTCGATCCCTATTTTTTCAAATAGTTTATTTAGCATTGGAGTTAATTGTTCTTTAAATGTTTGGTAGAATTCACATGTAAATCTATCTGGTCCTGGGGATTTTTTCTTAGGGAGTTGATTGATAGTTTGTTCTATTTCTTTTTTCTGAGATGGGACTCTTTAGGATATTTACTTCTTCCTCTGTTAGTTTGGGCAAGCTATATTTTGGGAGGTATTTTTCTATTTCATTTAAGTTGTCCAATTTATTGGCATAAAGTTGAGCAAAGTGACTCCTAATTATTGCTCTAATTTCCTTTTTGTTAGTGGCAAGTTCTCCCTTTTCATTTTTAAGACTAACAATTTGATTTTCCTCTTTCCTTTTTTTAATCAGATTTACTAAGGGTTTGTCTATTTTATTGGTTTTTTTCATAGAACCAACTCTTAGTTTTATTAATCATTTCAATAGTTTTTTTTTACTTTCAATTTTATTGTTCTCTCCTTTTATTTTTAGAATTTCAAGTTTAGTGTTTGACTGGGGGTTTTTAATTTGTTCCTTTTCTAGCATTTTTAGTTGCAAACCCAATTCATTGATCTTCTCTTTCTCTATTTTATACAAATAGGCCTCTAGAGATATGAAATTTCCCCTTATTACCGCTTTGGCTGCATCCCATATATTTTGGTATGATGTCTCATTATTATCGTTTTCTTGTGTGAAGTTATTAATTATGTCTATGATTTGCTGTTTCACCCAATCATTCTTTAGTATGAGATTATTTAGTTTCCAATTATTTTTTGGTCTACTTCCCCCTGGTTTTTTGTTGAATGTAATTTTCATTGCATCGTGATCTGAAAAGGATGCATTTACTATTTCTGCCTTACTACATTTGAGTTTGAGGTTTTTATGTCCTAATATATGGTCAATTTTTGTATAGGTTCCATGAACTGCTGAAAAGAAAGTGTATTCCTTTCTGTCTCCATTACATTTTCTCCAGAGATCTAGCATATCTAACTTTTCTAGTATTCTGTTTACCTCTTTGACTTCTTTCTTATTTATTTTGTGGTTTGATTTATCTAATTCTGATAGTGCAAGGTTCTGATCTCCCACTATTATAGTTTTACTGCCTATTTCTTCTTGCAGCTCTCTTAGTTTCTCTTTTAAGAATTTAGATGCTACCCCACTTGGTGCATATATGTTTAATATAGATAGTGCTTCATTATCCATGCTACCCTTTAGCAAGATATAGTGTCCTTCCTTATCTCTTTTAATTAGATCAATTTTTGCTTTAGCTTGATCTGAGATCAGGATGGCTACCCCTGCTTTTTTGACTTCACCTGAAGCATAGTAGATTTTGCTCCAACCTTTTACCTTTAACTTGCATGTATCTCCCCGCTTCAGGTGTGTTTCCTGTAAACAACATATTGCAGGATTCTGGCTTTTAATCCATTCTGCTAACCGCTTCCTCTTTATGGGGGAGTTTACCCCGTTCACATTTATGGTTAGAATGACCAATTCTGTATTGCTTGCCATCTTGTTAACCCCGGATTATGCTTTTCTCCCTTCTTTCCCCTTTCCCCGCCTTCCCAGTATTAAGCTTGTGAGCACCACTTGCTTCTCACAGCCTTCCCTTTTTAGTATCCCTCCCCCCACCTTAGAGTTCCTCCCCCTATCTTACCCCTTTCCCTCCCAGTTCCCATATTCCCTTCCCCTTAGCTTATTCCTTCCCTTTTCACTTTTCCCTTCTCACTTTTCAATGAGGTGGGAGAAGTTTCACCATAGATTGAATATGTCTTAAGATTTTTCACTTAAAGCCAATTCTGAAAGCAGTAAGACACCCACTATATTCATCCTCCTCCCTTCTTTCTCTCAGATATAATGGGTTTCCTATGCCTCTTCATGAGATGTAGTACCCCCACTTTACCCTTTTTCTGGTACAATGACCTTTCCACATCAATTTCTAGAACAAGGTATACATGTATTCTTTATACATCTATATAATCAAAATATAGTTCCCAAGATTAATCTTTACCTTTTTAGATTTCTCTTAAGTTCTGTATTTGTAGATCAAACTTTTTATTAAGTTCTGGCTTTTTCATCAGAAATAGATGAAATTCACTTACTTCGTTGAATGTCTATCTTCTTCCCTGGAAAAAGATGCTCATTCTTGCTGGGTAAGTTATTTTTGGTTGCATACCAAGTTACTTAGCCTTTCGGAATATCATATTCCAGGCCCTTCGATCCTTTAATATGGATGCTGCAAGATCCTGGGTGATCCTTATTGTGGCTCCTTGATACTTGAATTGGGTTTTTCTAGCCGCTTGCAATATTTTTTCCTTCATCTGAGGGTTCTGGCATTTGGCCACTACATTCCTTGGTGTTTTGATTTTAGGATCCCTTTCAGTGGGTGATCGATGAATCC
This sequence comes from Antechinus flavipes, assembly GCF_016432865.1. Taxonomy (NCBI): domain Eukaryota; kingdom Metazoa; phylum Chordata; class Mammalia; order Dasyuromorphia; family Dasyuridae; genus Antechinus; species Antechinus flavipes. Next base: position 233,786,390 of record NC_067402.1, read on the forward strand.
TTTCAATGTTTATTTTTTCCTCTGTTCCTATGACTTCTGGGCAGTTCTCTTTGATAATTTCCTGGAAAATAGTGTCCAGGCTCTTTTTTTCATCATTCTTTTCTGGAAGTCCAATGATTCTCAGATTGTCTCTCCTGGATCTGTTTTCCAGGTCTGTTGTCTTCCCCAGAAGGTATTTCACATCCTTTTCCATTGTTTGATTTTTTTGGATTTGCTTGACTGATTCTTCTTGTCTCCTCGAGTCAATCAATTCCACTTGTTCAATTCTGATTTTCAGTGAGGTGTTTTCTTCACTCAGTTTTTTAAGATCTTTTTCTAATTGTCCAATTGAATTCTTTTGTTCTGTGGAATGTTTTTCCATTTCGCTAATTTTGATTTTTAGAGAGCTATTTTCTGTTTCCAGTTCACCAATCCTATTTTTCAAGGATTTTACTTCTTTATCCACTCTCTCTTTAACTGACTTCTCCAGGCTCTTTTGCCAAGCCTCCCTCTCCTTTTCCCATTTTTCTTCTAGCTCCCTTGTGAGAGCCTTTTTAATTACTTCTATGAGGTTCATCTGTGCTGAGGAACAGATGATCTCCTCCTTTGGGGATTCACCTGGAGACTGTCTGTTTTTAGTCTCCTCAGGATGTAGAGTCTGCTCTCTATCTCTATAGAAGCTGTCAAGGGTTAAAGTCCTCTTCAGCTTCTTGCTCATTCTGTCTAATAATCGGAGACAAACTAGCAAAGAATAACAGAAAAAAACTGGAGTCTTTCTTTGGGGGAGGGATTGGGTATGTTATCGAGCTTCCTCTCCAGACTGCGGGGGGCAGCAGTGAGGCACTAGCAGGACTATGTTGCGCCTGCGCGCTGAGATCCCAGAGCGTGCTGAGTCACTGTGGGGGGGAAAGGGGGGGCGGCCAGGTCCCGGGAGACTCCAGCTGTTTGGTGTTGTATTCTTCACCCCCGGTGTTTTTAGCTTCTCTGCTGGGCTGCTGACTTGCTGCCGGAGCAAAGTATTCAATCCTGTAGCGAAGCTCTCCCCGCAGAGACAGCTGCGATCACTCCCCACCCCAGCTCTAGTCTGCTCCCGTGCTCTCACTGCCACTGCCCTCAGGCTGCGCCCGATCTAAAACCATCCCAGCCCTCCAGTAAAGACAGACCTTTCTTGGCGAATCTCAAGGATGGCTTCTCTTGGTAACTATATGTGGATTTTTTCAGTCAAGCATTGATTCAGAGGCTTGTAATGAGGTGGATAGTGAGAGAAAGCGTGGAGCTTATGCAGCTGTGAGCCTCCTCTCTGCCATCTTAACCGGAAGAAGATCCCAATGATATATTTCATGGGCCTTACAAGGCCCCCAAAACAAGTGGCCAGATGCATACATATGCCACTATATGGATGACATTTTGGTAGCTCACCCTTCCTAAGCTACTTTAAAAGAAATTAGCAAAGTCATTATAATAGAGTTACACCAATTAGGTTTGCAAGTAGCACCAAATAAAGCACAAACCCACTCTCCTCTATCATGTCTGGGCTTGAGGCTAAATGATATAAAAATAACCCAACCACTCTTGGCAACCCAATGGGGAAAATCTGCTACTTTAAATGATTTTCAGAAATTAGTTGGTTCCATCCAATGGGTCACACCTTGCAACCCTATCCCTGCTATATTAATGAAACTTCTCTATGAAATACTGAAAAGGGGCTCTTCTCTGACATCTCCTTGAGTATGGACATCTGAAGCAAAAAAGGCTGTCCAAGAGATAATGTCCCTATGTTCCAACCAATCAACATACCGAGTAAATTAGGGAGCTCATATAACTATTACTTTGATAAAGAATGAAACACGGACTTCTGGTTAAGATGGCGGAGAGGAGGCACAGAGCTGTGTAAGCTCTGCACTTTCTCTCACTATCCATTTCATTACAAGCCTCTGAATTAATGCTTGACTGAAAAAAAAACCCCACAAATAGTTACCAAGAGAAGCCATCCTTGAGATTCGCCAAGAAAGATCTGTTTCTACTGGAGGGCTGGGATGGTTTTAGATCGGGCGCAGGCTGAGGGCAGTGGCAGTGAGAGCACGGGAGCAGACTAGAGTGGGGGTGGGGAGTGATCGCAGCTGTCTCTGCGGGGAGAGCTTCGCTACAGGATTGAATACTTTGCCCTGGCAGCGAGCCAGCAGCCCAGCAGAGAAGCTAAAAACACCAGGGTTGAAGAGCACAACCCCAAACAGCTGGAGTCTCTCGGGACCTGGTCGCCTCCCCCTCCCCCCCCCCACAGTGACTCAGCATGCTCTGGGATCTCAGAGCGCAGGCGCAGCACAGTACGGCTAGTGCCTCACTGCTGCCCCCCGCAGTATGGAGAGGAAGCTCGGTAACACCACCCAGCCCCTTCCCCAAAGAAAGACTCCAGTTTTTTCTGTTTTTCTTTGCTAGTTTGTCTTTGATTATTAGACAGAATGAGCAAGAAACTGAAGAGGACTTTAACCCTTGACAGCTTCTACACAGATAGAGAGCAGACTCTAAATCCTGAGGAGACTAAAAACAGACTGTCTCCAGGTGAAACCCCAAAGGAGGAGATCATCTGTTCCTCAGCACAGATGAATCTCATGGAGGAAATTAAAAAGGCTCTCACAAGGGAGCTAGAAGAAAAATGGGAAAAGCAGAGTGAGGCTTGGCAAAAGGAGAGGAAAGCTTGGGAAACGGAGAGGGAGGCTTGGCAAAAGAGCCTGGAGAAGTCAGGTAAAGAGAGAGTGGATAAAGAAATAAAATCCTTGAAAAATAGGATTAGTGAACTGGAAACAGAAAATAGCTCCCTAAAAAACAAAATTGGCAAAATGGAAAAAAAATTCCACAGAACAAAAGAACTCAATAGGACAATTAGAAAAAGATTTTTAAAAAGTGAGTGAAGAAAATACTTCACTGAAAATCAGAATTGAACAATTGGAATTGAATGACTCGAGGAGACAAGAAGAATCAGTCAAGCAAATCGAAAAAAAAAAATCAAACAATGGAAAAGAATGTAAAATACCTTCTGGGGAAGACTACAGACCTGGAAAACAGATCCAGGAGAGACAATCTGAGAATCATTGGACTTCCAGAAAAGAAAGATGAAAAAAAGAGCCTGGACACTATTTTCCAGGAAATTATCAAATAGAACTGCCCAGAAGTCATAGGAACAGAGGAAAAAATAAACATTGAAAGGATTCATCGATCACCCACTGAAAGGGATCCTAAAATCAAAACACCAAGGAATATAGTGGCCAAATGCCAGAACCCTCAGATGAAGGAAAAAATATTGCAAGCGGCTAGAAAAACCCAATTCAAGTATCAAGGAGCCACAAAAAGGATCACCCAGGATCTGGTAGCATCTACATTAAAGGATCGAAGGGCCTGGAATATGATATTCCGAAAGGCTAAGGAACTTGGTATGCAACCAAAAATAGCTTAACCAGCTTTTTCCAGGGAAGAAGATGGACATTCAATGAAGTAAGCGAATTTCACTTATTTTTGATGAAAAAGCCAGAAATTAACAAAAAGTTTGATCTACAAATATAGAACTCAAGAGAAATCTAAAAAGGTAAAGATTAATCTTGGGAATTATATTACGGCTATAAAGATGTATAAAGAATACATGTATACCTTGTTCTAGAAACTGATGTGGAAAGGACATTGTACCAGAAAAAGGGTAAAGTGGGGGTAGTAAATCTCATGAAGAGGCATAGGAAACCTATTATATCTAAGAGAAAGAATGGAGGGGGATGAATATAGTGGGTAACTTACTGCCTTCAGAATTGTCTTTAAGTGAAAAATCTTAAGACATATTCAATCTATGGTGAAACTTCTCCCACCTCATTGAAAAGTGAGAAGGGAAAAGTGAAAAGGGAAGGAATAAGCTAAGGGGAAGGGAATATGGGAACTGGGAGGGAAAGGGGTAAGATAGGGGGAGGAACTCTAAGGTGGGGGGAGGGATACTAAAAAGGGAAGGCTGTGAGAAGCAAGTGGTGCTCACAAGCTTAATACTGGGAAGGCGGGGAAAGGGGAAAGAAGGGAGAAAAGCATAATCCGGGGTTAACAAGATGGCAAGCAATACAGAATTGGTCATTCTAACCATAAATGTGAACGGGGTAAACTCCCCCATAAAGAGGAAGCGGTTAGCAGAATGGATTAAAAGCCAGAATCCTGCAATATGTTGTTTACAGGAAACACACCTGAAGCGGGGAGATACATGCAAGTTAAAGGTAAAAGGTTGGAGCAAAATCTACTATGCTTCAGGTGAAGTCAAAAAAGCAGGGGTAGCCATCCTGATCTCAGATCAAGCTAAAGCAAAAATTGATCTAATTAAAAGAGATAAGGAAGGACACTATATCTTGCTAAAGGGTAGCATGGATAATGAAGCACTATCTATATTAAACATATATGCACCAAGTGGGGTAGCATCTAAATTCTTAAAAGAGAAACTAAGAGAGCTGCAAGAAGAAATAGGCAGTAAAACTATAATAGTGGGAGATCAGAACCTTGCACTATCAGAATTAGATAAATCAAACCACAAAATAAATAAGAAAGAAGTCAAAGAGGTAAACAGAATACTAGAAAAGTTAGATATGCTAGATCTCTGGAGAAAATGTAATGGAGACAGAAAGGAATACACTTTCTTTTCAGCAGTTCATGGAACCTATACAAAAATTGACCATATATTAGGACATAAAAACCTCAAACTCAAATGTAGTAAGGCAGAAATAGTAAATGCATCCTTTTCAGATCACGATGCAATGAAAATTACATTCAACAAAAAACCAGGGGGAAGTAGACCAAAAAATAATTGGAAACTAAATAATCTCATACTAAAGAATGATTGGGTGAAACAGCAAATCATAGACATAATTAATAACTTCACACAAGAAAACGATAATAATGAGACATCATACCAAAATATATGGGATGCAGCCAAAGCGGTAATAAGGGGAAATTTCATATCTCTAGAGGCCTATTTGTATAAAATAGAGAAAGAGAAGATCAATGAATTGGGTTTGCAACTAAAAATGCTAGAAAAGGAACAAATTAAAAACCCCCAGTCAAACACTAAACTTGAAATTCTAAAAATAAAAGGAGAGAACAATAAAATTGAAAGTAAAAAAAACTATTGAAATGATTAATAAAACTAAGAGTTGGTTCTATGAAAAAAACCAATAAAATAGACAAACCCTTAGTAAATCTGATTAAAAAAAGGAAAGAGGAAAATCAAATTGTTAGTCTTAAAAATGAAAAGGGAGAACTTGCCACTAACAAAAAGGAAATTAGAGCAATAATTAGGAGTCACTTTGCTCAACTTTATGCCAATAAATTGGACAACTTAAATGAAATAGAAAAATACCTCCCAAAATATAGCTTGCCCAAACTAACAGAGGAAGAAGTAAATATCCTAAAGAGTCCCATCTCAGAAAAAGAAATAGAACAAACTATCAATCAACTCCCTAAGAAAAAATCCCCAGGACCAGATGGATTTACATGTGAATTCTACCAAACATTTAAAGAACAATTAACTCCAATGCTAAATAAACTATTTGAAAAAATAGGGATTGAAGGAGTCCTACCAAACTCCTTTTATGACACAGACATGGTACTGATACCTAAACCAAGTAGGCTGAAAACAGAGAAAGAAAATTATAGACCAATCTCCCTAATGAATATTGATGCTAAAATCTTAAATAAAATATTAGCAAAAAGATTACAGGAAATCATCCCCAGGATAATACATTATGACCAAGTAGGATTTATACCAGGAATGCAGGGCTGGTTAAATATTAGGAGAACTATTAGCATAATTGACTATATCAATAACCAAACAAACAAAAACCATATGATCATCTCAATAGATGCAGAAAAAGCATTTGATAAAATCCAACATCCATTCCTAATAAAAACACTTGAGAGCATAGGAATAAATGGACTTTTCCTTAAAATAGTCAGGAGCATATATTTAAAACCATCAGTAAGCATCATATGCAATGGGGAAAAACTGGAACCTTTCCCAGTAAGATCTGGAGTGAAGCAAGGTTGCCCACTATCACCATTATTATTTAATATCGTATTAGAAACACTAGCCTCGGCAATAAGAGTTGAGAAAGATATTAAAGGAATTAGAGTAGGCAATGAGGAAACCAAATTATCACTCTTTGCAGATGATATGATGGTATACCTAGAGAACCCCAGAGATTCTACTAAAAAGCTATTAGAAATAATTCATAATTTTAGCAAAGGGGCTGGCTACAAAATAAATCCCCATAAATCCTCAGCATTTGTATACATCACCAACATAACCCAACAGCAAGAGATAGAAAGAGAAATTCCATTCAGAATAACTGTTGATACCATAAAATATTTGGGAATCTATCTACCAAAGGAAAGTCAGGAATTAGATGAGCAAAATTATAAAAAAGTCTCCACACAAATAAAGTCAGACTTAAATAATTGGAAAAATATTAAGTGCTCTTGGATAGGCCGAGCCAACATAATAAAGAAGACAATACTCCCTAAACTAATCTACTTATTTAGTGCTATACCAATCAGACTTCCAAGAAAATATTTTAATGATCTAGAAAAAATAACAACAAAATTCATATGGAACAATAAAAAGTCGAGAATCTCAAGGGAATTAATGAAAAAAAAATCAAATGAAGGTGGCCTAGCTGTACCTGATCTAAAATTATATTATAAATCAGCAGTCACCAAAACCATTTGGTATTGGCTAAGAAATAGATTAGTGGATCAGTGGAAAAGGTTAGGTTTACAAGACAGAATAGTCAACTATAGCAATCTAGTGTTTGACAAACCCAAAGACCCTAACTTCTTGGATAAGAATTCATTATTTGATAAAAACTGCTGGGATAATTGGAAATTAGTATGGCAGAAATTAGGCATGGACCCACACTTAACACCATATACCAAGATAAGATCAAAATGGGTCCATGATCTAGGCATAAAGAACGAGATTATAAATAAATTAGAGGAACACAGGATAGTTTATCTCTCAGACTTGTGGAGGAGAAAGAAATTTGTGACCAAAGATGAACTAGAGACCATTACTGATCACAAAATAGAAAATTTTGATTACTTCAAATTAAAAGGCTTTGTACAAACAAAACTAATGCAAACAAGATTAGAAGGAAAGCAACAAACTGGGAAAACATCTTCACAGTTAAAGGTTCTGATAAAGGCCTCATTTCCAAAATATATAGAGAACTGACTCAAATTTATAAGAAATCAAGCCATTCTCCAATTGATAAATGGTCAAAGGATATGAACAGACAATTTTCAGAGGATGAAATTGAAACTATTACCACTCATATGAAAGAGTGTTCCAAATCATTATTGATCAGAGAAATGCAAATTAAGACAACTCTGAGATACCACTACACACCTGTCAGATTGGCTAAGATGACAGGAAAAAATAATGATGAATGTTGGAGGGGATGCGGGAAAACTGGGACACTAATGCATTGTTGGTGGAGTTGTGAACGAATCCAACCATTCTGGAGAGCAATCTGGAATTATGCCCAAAAAATTATCAAATTGTGCATACCCTTTGATCCAGCAGTGTTTCTATTGGGCTTATATCCCAAAGAGATACTAAAGAAGGGAAAGGGACCTGTATGTGCCAAAATGTTTGTAGCAGCCCTATTTGTAGTGGCTAGAAACTGGAAAATGAATGGATGCCCATCAATTGGAGAATGGCTGGGTAAATTGTGGTATATGAATGTTATGGAATATTATTGTTCTGTAAGAAATGACCAGCAGGATGAATACAGAGAGGACTGGTGAGACTTACATGAACTGATGCTAAGTGAAATGAGCAGAACCAGGAGATCATTATACACTTCAACAACCATATTGTATGAGGACATATTTTGATGGAAGTGGATTTCTTTGGCAAGGAGACCTGAGTTTCAATTGATAAATGATGGACAGAAGCAGCTACACCCAAAGAAAGAACACTGGGAAACGAATGTGAATTATCTGCATTTTAGTTTTTCTTCCCGGGTTATTTATACCTTCTGAATCCAATTCTCCCTGTGCAACAAGAGAACTGTTCAGTTCTGCCAACATATATTGTATCTAGGATATACTGCAACATATCCAACATATATAGGACTGCTTGCCATCTAGGGGAGGGGGTGGAGGGAGGGAGGGGAAAAATCAGAACAAAAATGAGTGCAAGGGATAATGTTGTAAAAAAATTACCCTGGCATGGATTCTGTCAATATAAAGTAATTATTAAATAAAAATTAAAAAAAAAAAAGGAAGACTGTAAAAAAAAAATGAAACACAATTTGTCACTATACATCAAGGATTCAGAATTTTTGAATGGGTATATGGAGCTAGAACATCTCAGATTATTGTCCCCTACTTACAAAAGGCAGGTGAAGTCCTCTTTAACGAAGCTAAGAGATCACCTATGGTGTTTGGCTACCTGCCTATTGCTTATATAGAATTATCAAAAGAAGAAATAGACAAATTCGCTCAACAAAACTTCACATAGGCCACTTTTATTCAGTGGGTACAGTTATCACAAGGTATCTCTTGACTACTAACTAAAACTACACGGAAAAATTCGGCAGTGACCTCTAGAAAAAAAATAGTACAATAGCAACCAATCCAAGGGCCTAATATATTCACAGATGCAATTAAAAGACACAGAGCAGTCATAGTCCATGGTGAGTCTAGAGAAGTCACCATCCTAGATACCTCCTATGACAGTACACAGAAAAATGAGCTTTATGCTATAGCTCATGCTCTTTCATTATATCCCCAGGCTATTAATGTTATCTCTGATAGTGCCTGTGCTGTCCAAGCTACACAAAAATTAGAAAATGCTATCATTTTAGAACATAAAACCACTATTGGTGCATTACTGTTACAGACTCAACAAACCCTCTCTGCCCCCACAGAGACAGTTTATTCTTACATGTATGATCCCATATGAATGGACTTGGACATCTATTTGATGGCAACAAGCTAGCTGATGCTGCCGCTTCCCCTTCCATCCTGTTTAGTTCACCACATGAACAAGCTAAATTGGCTCACTCTTTTTTTCCCCCTTTTGGACATTGTACTTTTATTAAGACAGTTTAGCATTTAAACTTTTGCAAAGTGCTTTATATATGTTATCTCATTTGACTATCACAGTACCCTGTAAAGTATTATGATCTCCATTTTACAGATGAGGAAACTGAGGCAAACTGTTTTTTTTTTTAATATAGCTTTTTATTTACAAGATATATGCATGGGTAGTTTTTCAGCATTGACAACTGTTAAACCTTTTATTCCAACTTTTCCCCTCCTTCCCCCAACCCCTTCACCCAGATGGCAGATTGACCAATACATGTTAAATATGTTAAAGTATGAGCTAAATACAATATATGTATACATGTCCAAACAGTTATTTTGCTGTAAAAAAAGAATCAGACTTTGAAATAGTGTGCTGTGAAGGAAATAAAAAATGCAGATGGACAAAATAGAAGGAATATTTTTGTTGTATGTGGGAAAATGGAGAAGGTATGATCTCTTCCTTGTGATTATTGTCTGTGTGTCTTTGTGCAGAATGTCTTTGTCATGTTTGTTTTGTGAGCTAAAATTTGTTAGGAAAAAAAGGGAAAGAGACTTTCCTGTAGGCTCCAACTCTGGCCAAAGTTGGAGCTTTTGGAAAGTCCATCAGGAATAATGGTTAGGAAATTTGGCAATTGGTTATTTCAAAAGCAATTCAAAATAGAGAGAGTGGTTCATAGTCATCTCCCAGAGTTCTTTCGCTGGGTGTAGATGGTTCAGTTCATTACTGCTCTATTGGAACTGATTTGGTTCATCTCATTGTTGAAGAGGACCAAGTCCATCAGAATTGATTATCATATAGTATTGTTGTTGAAGTATATAATTATCTTCTGGTCCTCATTTCACTCAGCATCAGTTCATTTAAGTCTCTCCAAGCCTTTCTGAAATCATTCTGCTGGTCATTTTTTACAGAACAATAATATTCCACAATATGCATATACCACAATTTATTCAGCCATTCTCCAATTTATGGGCATCCATTTACTTTCCAGTTTCTGGCCACTACAAAGATGGCTGCCACTAACATTCTTGCACATACAGGTCCTTTTCCCTTCTTTAAAATCTCTTTGGGATATAAGCCTAGGAGTAACACTGCTGGGTCAAAGGGTATGCACAGTTTGAGACTTTTTGGGCATAGTTCCAAATCACTCTCCAGAATGGGTGGATGTATTCACAATTCCACCAACAATGTATCAGTGTCCCAGTTTTCCCACATCCCCTCCAACATTCCGTATTATCTTTCCCTGTCATTCTAATGGCTCACTCTTGAATGGGATTGATTGAATGAAGTATCTGGCTTCTCAGAGACATGGCCCTGATTCAAGGTAGGTGCCAGGTTGGGTTCTCCAAATGACCCTGAGATCAGACTCTCAGCTTCCCTCTCTGTGAATAATGGACATAGGGGAGATGAGACACTCAGATATAAACAAAGGCACACAAGTCTTCAAAGATGAAACCTAGATGAGAGAGCACCAGGTAACTTATGCATGTGTGATTCTAGAGCACTATCTGTTAATGTGTTCTTGAACTATCTTTGTGTGCCCTGGGATCATCAATCCTTGAGTGATCCAGATTAAGGAGTGAGGGCCAGATTATGTAGTTCTGTTAATGGTACAGGATAGGAGTCTTCTATGGTTGACTATGAAGGTAGGCAACTCTTTCTGACCCTGGTCTGCCAAGCCACCCTGAGCGGAGCAGTCAGCTATGCATTTTCTGGAGACCAGGGGTGAGATTGAATGCTCTGAGAAGGGGCAAGTCCAACTCAAATCTTTGGAGCAAAAAAAAAAAGTGCTTGAATATTTCTGTTGTATGTGGGAAAGTGGGGAAGGGATGATCTCTTCCTTGTGATTTTTGTCTGTGTGTCTTTGTGCAGAATGTCTTTGTCATGTTTGTTTTGTGAGCTAGAATTTGTTAGAAAAAAGGGAAAGAGACTTTCCTGTAGGCTCCAACTCTGACCAAAGTTGGAGCTTTTGGAAAGTCCATCAGGAATAATGGTTAGGAAATTTGGCAATTGGTTATTTCAAAAGCAATTCAATTAAACTGGGGAGGATCATGATGAGAATGAAGATGGTAATTTCTTTTTCTTTTCCTATGTTCTCTGACTTCAGCAGTGTCACATGGGGCCAGAGGGACAGAAAGAAACTTTGCTATTTAGTGAAATTCATTATTTAAAATATGACAGCAAAAGCAGTTTTATGTTATTGGGAATTTAAAACTATATTTGATTGGATTTTAAGTTAAAATGTAGGTTATTAATACAAAATGCCAGTAGCTTACCTTAGGGGAAGTCATTTTTGTATCTCCCTATTAGATGGAATGTTCCTTTCTAGAAGCATTAGGTAATTTGTAAAGTATGAGTTATGCCTTAAAAATTTGTCAACTCTGTTGGGTATATGTATAAGTTTTATGAAATTTGGTTCAAAGTTATTTGCAAATCTTGAAGTTTAAAGTTTTTTTTAAAGTGATTTAAAGACTTAAAGACAAGAGAGATTGATTTGCAAAAACAATTAATAAAATAAATGGAGCATCTAGTCAGAAGGGTTATTAGTTTCGGAGTGTTCAAAGTATGTTGGAGAAGGTTTGAGCAAGTAGGCACTGGGAGGAGAGACAGAGATGAAACAGGAAAAGATGGTGTGAGAAAAGGAGGAAAAGAGAGGAAAATGGCTTTCTAGAAATAGGGAACACAAACCCCTAATGAATTTGCCATTTGCTATGGGAATGAGATACCCCATGAGGTTGGGGCCTGTCTTTAGCTGGCAGATTGTCTCTTGGGGGAAATGGCACCCTAAAAAGGTTAGCTGTAAGAAGTTGGGGTCGAATAGCATGGTGGAATGGAGGAAGGGCGATCACGTGGAAAGGGGACTTGTCAGGTGACAATCTTATCCCTTCCCCATTAAGTATGGTGGCTTTTTAACAAACTGAAGCTCCTTGATGGTTCAAACATTAATTGCTTCTACTATTTAAAGGAACAAGGAATAGCCTACATTTACATGGTGTTAATAACTGAATGTTTAATTTTTATTTTTCAAGTCTATAACTGCTCTAAGAGGTTTGTTGGAAATGTAAGTTTTCTGAAAGCAATTTATTTCTACTAAAATTTTCCACCTGTATTCAGCAAATTATTTAGTGTTTATTTAAGTGCATAATAGTATCCTTCTTTAAGGAATATGATTTAAAAAAAAAAAACCTAGAGCAGAATTTTAATCGGATCTGATAATTTGATAGAGTTATTTCCAAAAGTTTAATTTTTTTTTAATATGAAGAGAGTATTAATGTTAAATCTGAAAGTTTCTTTTATGAGCAAACAGGATGGATAATATGCAATTTAAAATTCTTCTCTATATTGTGTAAAGGTCTGAAACTCTAAGTTGATGCACTGAGATCAGACAACTGAGCACTTAAGGCTAACTACTGATTGGACAATCCTCTATTAGCATATGCTTGGAAAATGGCCCTTCCCATTATTCTGTGCTGGCTTAATAATTGGTGTATACAGAGAATTGTAGGGGGACTAGGGCATGGAGTGAAACTAAAGAGAGTCACTTTTGGACAGGAGATGAAGAGGAGAAGTCATGGAGATTCTGTGTCCATCTAATTTACTTCTACCCCAAAAGACCAAGAATAAAGACCAAGAACTTTTGCTTATCCTGACTCTGGCTGATTCTAAGGTATCCAGGGGGCTAACTCAGTCTTCACATTTGGTGCCCAATGTGTGGACCAAGGACCCTAATTTCACTGAAGAAGTCCCCAGTGACCAGGTAATAGGGAGAGTATTTTAATAGACAAACAGGGAGCTTTCTTTGTTAAGGGCTAAACTAATAACCTTTTCTAGGTGAAATGGGGCAGATATTAGGAAAAGATTCTGCACTAGTGCCAGCCCCACCCCCACCCTGAGGGGGTGCTATAGAAAGCATACTTAAGTTGATCAAGGGACAAGGCTTACTTGTAACTTGGTAGCAGATTGATGGACTCTTGGGTACATTAGAACGCACGTCCCCTTGGTTCTTAAAGGAAGAAGATATAGGGACAGATAATTGGAAACTAGTAGGAGATCAACTATGTGAATACTACGATGATAATGGTCCTGATTCAATTTCCAAGGAAACATTCTATATATAGAACATAATACAATTGGCCTTAAAGAATCTTTCAAGTTATAGAAAAAAGAAAAATTTTAAGAACAGCCAGATGAGGAAGTGTGAGGAAAAAGAGGAGGACAAAGGACAGATTAATGATAATATCACCAGAAGGCATGAAGAGTTAAGTGAGGATGAAGGGTGTGGTTAAGGACATGGTGATTCTCACTCTCACAAGGCAGCTTCAACCCCATCTAAACTGGAACAAGTTATTGATGCACCCCCATCAACTCCACCTTCCAGGATAGAGGGAGGAGGAGTGGTGGGAGGGACATTGACATCACCAGCACCTCCCCCTCACCCCCCCAGCAATCACCCCCTCCTATGACTAGATTGCAAAAGGTACTACTTAAAGCCACAGAAGAAGGGCAGGATATAGCTGATTGGAAAATAGGAATGTATCCTGTGATTCAACAGTTTAACTCTTCAGGTCAAGAAAGTAGAAGATACACTCCTTTTGATATAGAAATCCTCACATCAGCTTATGTTAAGATGTTATTACAGAATTTGGCTTATGAAGTCTTAACCCCTAGGGACTGGAAATCTATAGCAATGACATGCTTAGAACCTGGACAAAACTTGTGGCTTTCAGAGTATAGTGAGCTCTGTAGGATACAAACCCAACTAAATAGTCATAGTGGAGTTAATCTTCCAATCACCTGTGACCAACTAACAGGTGTAGGTTCTTATGTAGAAATTTCAGTACAGATTAATTACCCCATAGCAGCACATGAGCAAATTGCTGCTGCTGCTATCAGCGCATGGGTTTTTCTCCGTGGTAAACATGACAAGGGTGAAGCCTTCACAAAAATTGCGTAAGGGCCAAATGAACCCTTTGCTGATTTTGTGGGATGTTTGCAGACAGCTATCATATGAACTACTGGTAAAAATACAACAATAGAAATTATAAGACAACTTGCTAAAGAAAATGCTAATGAGGTTTGTAGAAGAATTATACTAGGACTACGCAAGGATGCTCCTTTAGAGGACATCATAAGATGCTGTGACACAGTGAGCACAAATACCTTTTATAGTCAGGCTATGATGCAAACTTCCCAAGATTCGAACATTGGAAGACAGGGTCCCTTTTGGCAAGAGACTTCCAGAGAGACTCGTCAATGCTTTCAATGTGGTAAAGTAAGACATCTGAAAGCTCAATGTTGGCATAGAGACAGAGTGAGAAAACAGGGTGGGCGAACAAGACCCAAAAACCGAATGTCCAAAATGCAACAGAGGCTTCCATTGGGCATCGGAATGTAGACTGATTCAGGGAAACGGGATGAGGGGCCCAGCCCCAGTGCCCCAAACAAAAAATACTTGGGGCCTGATGGCAGCTGATGCTACACCCAGAGAGTCCCTAGAAGTCCAGTACCCAGACATGACCAATCAGCCAGGAAGCCATATGATGGGAGAAAGGACTAACACAATCAGCCAGCCAGGAAGCAACTTGATGGAAAAAGGGATTACAATTGGGGAGAATAGAGCTGTATAAAGCTGGGACTACTGAGATAGCCCCTGGAGAGGTGAAATCTGTTCTTCTCCTTTGCCTCTAGGTACAGTAGGCTTGACCATTTCACCTCCTGAGAATACTTACAAAACAGTGCCCATCCATACACTGATGTGGGAAACTGGAGAATGTGTAGATAATATCCCAGTCACTAATACAGGTAGACAATGTGTGACTTATCACCCAGGAGACGCAGTAGCATCAGGTTTACTGATACAGACTCCTAATAAGCAACTGGTGATAGTCGCCCAGATTCTGACTCCAAACAACAAAATCCAGGAATATATTGGACAGCAGCTGTGACAGCTGAACGGCCTATGCTCACTATCTATATAAATGGCCTACCACTGGAAGGATTGGTAAACACTGGTGCAGATCGTACAGTTATTAGAGGTGTCAACTGGCCCAGTCACTGGCCAAAGATTAAGGTAGACACCTACATGTCTGGTGTAGGAGGATCAATAGCAGCTGAAGTTAGTGCTACCCCTTTGAGATGGACTTTTAAAAGTGAAACAGGAGTTTTTATTCCTTTTATGGTTGAAAAAATCCCCATCAATCTGTGGGGAAGAGACATTTTACAACAATTAGAATTACAAATGAGTACTTCGGTTTTTTAGGCAGGGCTGCTGTTGAAGACCTGCCAACACTTTTAACTGTTCCTATCCAATGGAAAATTGATACACCAGTGTGGATAGAACAGTGGCCCTTAGCTAGCGATAAAATTCAGACCTTATTAGATATAGTACAGGAGCAACTTGACCAAGGACACTTATAACCTTCTCTAAATCCTTGGAATTCTCAAGTATTTGTTGTAAGAAAGAAATCTGGAAAATGGAGGATGTTGACTGATTTAAGAAAAGTAAATGAACAGATGGAACCTATGGGAGCTCTTCAGCCTGGGCTTCCATCTCCTACTCAATTGTGTAGAGAATGGCCTCTTTGGGTTATAGACAGTAAGGATTGTTTCTATTCTATCCCTCTAGATAAGGAGGATATGAAAAGATTTGCCTTTTCAGTGCCCAGCATTAACTAAGCTGAGCCTTATAAAAGATATGAATGGATAATTTTGCCATAGGAATGAAAAACAGCCCTACTATGTGTCAAATGTATATTGCTGTAAGAAAAGCATTTCAAAAGTTATGTTACTACATTACATGGATGATATATTGGGATGTGCAACTGAGGAACAAATGTTAGAAGCATGTCTACAAAAGACCATGGAAACATAAGGAACTACAAATTGCACATAGCTCCAGAAAAAATTCAAAGACATGCTCCTTTTTAATATTTAGGATATGAAGTATACCCTAAGGTGCTTATAGTACAAAACCTTTCCTTAAGAACAGAGAAGCTAAACACCTTAAATGATTTTCAGAAATTGATAGGAGATATCCAATGGATGCGACCAGTGTTAGGCTTGACTAGCTATCAATTACAACCATTATATGACATTTTAAGGGGAGACGGTGCTTTAAACTCACCACGCCAGCTTACAAAAGAACCTCAAGAGGCTTTGAGAGAAGTTGAACTGCCTTTATCCAATGTGGTTGAAAGAGTCACTCAAAAACCCTTGGAAATATTAGTTTTTAGTGCACAAGAGGCACCCATAGCAGTCCTTAATCAAGGAAACAGTGTGATAGAGTGGGTGAACCTCCCAGCACAACCAGAACAAAGCCTTACTCCTTACCCAGTGCTTGTGGCTAGAATTTTATTAAAGGCCATTAAGTGAGCAGTACAATTATCTGGGATAAGACCTGACAAGATACACCTTTTATACTAATGTACAAATTAATGTATGCTGTGAAAACATCCCAAAGTGGCAAATTTTATTAGCCATGGCTCCAAATTTTACACACGGGTCTCCATTAAAGATAACCAGACTATTACATAATTGGCAATGGATTCTTGAAGAAAAGATTTCTAAAGTTCCTCTTAAAGGACCAACTATCTTTACAGATGCATCCAAACATAATATTTTCACTGTATACTCTCATGACTTAACTATAAAGAGAGTAATCAGAACTCCTTTTCAGTCCACTCAGCAGAATGAATTGTATGCGATCATTCTAACTCTTACTTATTATCCAAGAGATATAAATATAATATCTGATTCGGCCTATTCAGTAGGTATGGACCAAAGAATTGCCACAGCCCAAATAAAATTTGTAGCCTCTAATATATATCAGCTCTTTAAGGAACTTCAGGAGCAAGTGAGAAAGCATCCAGGTAAGATTTATATTTTTCATGTCCACTCTCATAGTGGACTTCCAGGTCCTGTCTTTGATGGAAACTCAAAGGCAGATAGCCTTCTAACAATGTTGGTCAATATTCCTTTATTTCAAGAAGCCCAAGAATATAATTCTAAATATCATCAAGCTGCTCAAGTTTTACGTTTGCAATTTCAGATAAGAGAGGAGGCTAGGAGCATAGTCAAAAGCTGTACAGCTTGCCTTCCTTTCCACGCTCCTACATTCCCTCCAGGGAAGAACCCTCGTGGTTTGAGACCCAATGAAATTTGGCAAATGGAAGTGATCCATTATAAATCTTTTGATCTTCTGTCTTTTATCCATGTTGTGGTAGATACTTTTTCATGATTCACTTTTGCAATACCAGCAGCAAAAGAGACAGGCCTAGTGGTCACTGAATTCCTTATACAATCATTTGTAATTATGAATGTGCCATAAGTCATAAAAACAGACAATGGTCCTGCATATACTTCTAAACATTTTGCACACTTTTATGCACAGTATAAGATTTTACACACCACTGGCATATCCTTTAATCCTCAAGGACAGACCATAGTAGAGAGGAGAAACAGAGACATTAAGACACTCCTCCAAAAACAAAAGAAAGGGGGAGCCACAAGTAACCCTAGAGAACTTCTAAATCTAGCCCTTTATGCTATTAACTTCTTGATTTTTGACAAAGATGCACTGGCTCCAGCAGACAGGTTTTATAACCCACTGGAAGGGCAGTATCCAGTGCAAGCAGCTCCACTATCTTTAGATAATCACCAGATGATGTGGAAAGACCCAGAAAATGGTGAATGGAAGGGACCAGATAGGCTAACTGCTTGGGAGAGAGGGTTTGCTTGTATCGCTACATGTAGAAAAGGAATCAGATGGGGGCCAACGAGTCGTATTCGCCTTGTCCATTGCAGAGAAATGGAGCAGACCCTTGAAACAAAGGAGAAGACTCAAGAAACATTGGGTGATTCTGTTGCTAACTGTGCCCACCACTGAAAGAGCCTGGCAGTTATGGCCATAGAACTCATGGACATAGAAAATTGTTGGACTTGAAAACCCTCAGGAATCATTGAATTCTCTGAGACATGATGAAACTGTTGCAGGACTTAAAAATCTGCAGGGATCATTGGATTCCCTGACACGTGAAGCAATGGACAGGATTATCTCTTGGCTGCTAAAGGAGGCATATGTGTGATATTTACATACCCTCCTCCTAGGACTTCTGGCAATCTTTTACAATATCACGTTGATTCATATTGTTTGTTATACCGTTACTTGTGTGTACAATTCATGTTTGCTACACCACATTGAGCCTGTACTAGCTGTGGGGACAGTCATTACTGCTAGCCTGTATTTTATTGCTATGTGCTTGTGTAATACATCCCATGCTGATGGGTTTGTGCATACCTGTTTCTAATAAGACCCTTCAGCCCAGAAACCCGCTAGCAATCCCCACTTCCCTTTGGTGCTTTCACCTCCCTTCCTGAGAAGTCAGGGAGAACGTGATCACCTCCTTTTCAGTGTTTTCACCTCCTTTCCTGAGAAGTCAGGGAGAACGTGATCACCTCCTTTTTGGGGTTCTCACCTCCTTGAGAAGTCAGGGGGAGGGGCGTGATCACCTCCTTTTTGGGATTCTCACCTCCCTGAAATGTCAGGGATCATCTCCTTTTTAGTGCTTTCACTTCCCTTCCTGAGAAGTCAGGGGGAGGGGCGTGATCACTTCCTTTTTGGGATTCTCGCTTCCCTGAGAAGTCAGGGGAGCATGATCATCTCCTTTTTGGGGTTCTCACCTCCTTGAGAAGTCAGGGGTGGCGTGACCACCTGTGTTCTAAATCAAAAGAAAGTGGGAGATATAGAGGACTGAAACTCTTGAGTTGATGTACTAAGGACGGACAACTGAGCATTTAAGGCTAACTACCGATTGGACAATACTCTATTAGCATATGCTTGGAAAATGGCTTTTCCCACTATTCTGTGCTGGCTTGATAATTGGTGTATGCAGAGAATTGTAGGAGGGACTGGGGGTAGAGTAAGACTAGCCAGAGTCACTTTTGGGTGGGAGATGAAGAGGAGCGGTCCTGGAGATTCTGCGTCCATCCAATTCACTTCTACCCCTGAAGACCAAGAATAAAGACAAGGACTTTTGCTTATCCTGACTCTGGCTGATTCTAAGGTATCCAGGATGCTAACTCAGTCTTCACATATATATCTTTCTGTTGGTCATCTCATTATCTCCCATGAGTTTTTATGCAGTTGAGTCTCAGATCTACTTGTCTAGTCCTAAGTTTTCTCCTGATTTCCAGTCTCCTCTCTCCACTGGCAATTTTTAAATGTCTTTCTGTCCAGATGTTAGACATATTGAATTGGATGGCTTGTAGATAGATATCTGAAATTCAACTTGTCCAAAACGGAACTCATTGTATTTCCCCCAAAACCTCTCTCTCTCCTAAAACTCATTCTTTTTGTCCAAGGCAGTGCCATCTCCCCAATCATGCAGGCTCATAATCTTGCTTTGTTTTCACCTGCTCACTCTCTCTCAACCTCTACTCCCAACATCCAATCTGTTACCACAGTCTGCTATATCTACCTTTACAATTTCTCTCATATGTGCCCCCCTTTTCCTTCAACATTGCCATAATCCTGATGCAGGCCCTTATCTCTTCACCCTGGACTATCTCAATAGCCTGCTGGTTGATCTTCTTTCCTCAAGCATCTTCCACTGCAATCCATTCTCCACTAGCTGTCATACTGATTTTTCTAACAAGTAGATTTAACAATATTACTGCATCCCCCGATCCAATAAACTCTACCTCCAAGATCAAATTAAAATCCTATGTTTGGTTTCCAAAGTTCTTCATGATCTGCATCTCTTCCATTCCCCTTGATACCCCGTTCTAGTCTTCTTACTCCTTACTCCTCTTCAAATACTTAACGATCCAGTGACATTGCTCTCTTTCTGTTCCTTGCACAAAATACTTCATGTCCCAACACTAAGCACTTTCACTGGCTGTCTACCATCTCCAAAATACTCTTGACCTCCTTCTTTCCACTTCATGGAATATTTCAAATCTCAGCTAAAGTCCCATCTCCTTAATCTTAGAGTCTTCCCTCTGATTCTAATCCCAATGTATCCTGTTGGTAGCTTGTTTGTATACAGCTATCCTCATTAGACATGGAGCTCTCTGAGAATCAAGACTGTCTTTTGCCTTTCTTTGCATCCCCAGGGCACACTTAGCAAGGTACCTGGCACATAATACGTTCTTAATAAATGAGAAAAGACTGACCTCAAATTCATCCATTGATTAATCAACAAATTAGCAAAAATTTCTGGGGAAAACCACTTTAACTGTTAATGGCAGTGTTGGTTTGCTTTCAGATTGAGCTCTTGTATTGGGACTTTAGAATGAGGCTGTTGTTGTTCAGTCTTTGCAATCCAGTCTGCCTCTTCATGTCTGTGATATTGACACCCCAGTTCTATTCTTACATTTCTTGGTTTTTAAAGAAATGTCCCAAGACAGTGGAGCATCATATATAAAAGAAGGTGTTCAGGGGATTTATCTTCAACTATCAAAACCCAGCATCACACTATTGGCTAAGTGAACTTGAAGTCCTTTAGACTTTAGGTCTTTCCCCCATGAATTATCACTTTGTTTCAAGTTAAGTTAACAATAGGATTCCAACAATGAAGGATAAACTGTATAAACTGTGAACTTTCTAGGATGAATCTCTTATTTTGATTCTTGAGAACTAGATTCATCTGAAGCTTTCATTAATGATAATTGCTGTAGGAGATAAAATCTTTTGGGACTGCAGCTGATATTTATTTGGAGTTTTAAATTCAGGTATGACTGTCTGGAATAGATCATTAAACTAGTGCTCCACCATCTGAAAAGAATGTGTCACAAGCTATTCAGAAGAAGCAGTTACAGGTGGAAGGTAACATTTGGGAATGAATTAGAAGGACGATCTTGGTCTCTGCTGAAGGTAGGATCCTTCTGACTCAATTTCCCAGCGGGCTTCTTATGAATGAGAACCCACCTGATTATTCCTGAGTCTGGTTTAAGGTGGAATGGTTAAAAAAAAATTTAGGACAGTTACCTGAAGTAAAATTGCCTTAAATAAATCATGTCCCTGATTTTTCCTCTTATAGCAAATGTCTGTAATCAGAGCAAGTGGTCAGTGGAAGATATAAAATATAGTACAACAATATAGGTATTTTAATTTGCAACCCAACCCTGAAGGACTTTCTGGTTGCTGCTATTATATCTTTTAACTCTTTTACTTCTGGGGATAGAATTTCTTTATTGAAAGGCTTACTTTGTCCAAATATTTGGGGCCATCCACTTTGCCTTTTGTTCTTTGAGAGAAAGCAGGCAATCTCATCATGCCCTGATTAGGCTAAGATTTTTTTAGACCCTAAAATGTTGATGGAAAGGGAGGTTAGGTCCTTGGGATCTCTGGAACCCCAATTTTAAATCCCTTACTTATTTATGAAAGATCTATACTGTCTTCAAATGCATTTTTCATGTTTTGCTTGATTATGGGGGGGGTGCTATATGAAAGAAAATTTTTGATACTCAAACAATTTCCCATTAAATATGCAGAGAAAATGTTTACTTCCAGCTATTCATGGACCTAGAGAGGTTTCTGTTGTTTCTTAAATGAAGGGGAATTCACTCTAGGTAAAGGGAAGCAAGCTTACAGATCAGCTGCCCATGTTGCTAATTGTTTGCCCCTGACCATGGCAACTTTAATTCCCTGACTCCTGCGCTACCTCATATAGCTCCCAGGCAAGTAAATTCTGAAAAGGGCCTGCACACATGCTTCTTTCATTGAGTTCAAACTGTTTTCCATTTTGTTAACACTTGTTAAAAAAAAAAAAAAAACCTGGGTAAAAACCTTCCCTTGTAAAGCTCTAGCATTTTTGTGGGACAGGTCAGACTCACTGAAGGGCACATGTTTTACCTATTGCACCTACTCCTTTGAGGAAACAAAAGCAAGAATTTGGGAAAAAATATTCTTTGATATCTATCCTAGGAAAGCTGTTTGGATGAGAGACACTTTTAATAACCTCATTCTCCCCCCCATCCCCAGCCTTCTTCTGGGTGGAGTTGCTGATTACTGTCCTTAGTAATCTATTAACTCTACTTTTGTTTATTCTTTCTCTTTTACTCATATTTAGTTCTTGCATTTTAATATACTTGTGAGAGTTGCTTCTTGCTTCTTCCAGACTCTGAGCCATAAAATTCCAACCAGTTGGTCAACCTGAAATCACCGAGACCTGATTCTGACATTTAGCACCACAGCTCCAGAAGATGAGACCTTAGTCCCTTATTCCCAAATGAGTCTGGGTCTGGACTACTTGAGGTAGGATATATATACATATATATGTGTATATAGATAGATAGATAGATAGATAGATAGATAGATAGATAAGAAATCTTCAAACTGATGAAAAAGAGTGGGGACTGAATGGGACTGATTGGATGAAGTATTTCTTAGTATTAAGTTACATGATCCCTGTTCCTAGAACTGGGACCTTGGGGAAGTCATTTGATCTCTAGAGGGATGAACTTTGAATCTGGAGATACAGGAAGTTACAGGAAGTGATGTGACCTATGGGAAGCAGCCAGCATTGGTGATCATTGGTCAAGGACAGTAACATCCTTTTAATCTATCCAATGATAAGGCTCAAGTCTTTTGTTTTAAACCCTGGATGAGCTGGAAGCTGGCCAGGTTCCAGGAGCACATGGTGGGAGTTCAGATGGCTCCCAGATGTGTCTGGGTCTCTCCCTGGAGGGATTAAATAAATGCTTTCTCTTTATATCTGACGATGTCTCTGATTAGTTATTTGGGAAGGGGATCTTGCACCCGACCTGTCCTTCTGCTCACTCTCTACATTGATTATATGGAATCACTAAAGAACAGGCTAGACAAATAGTTAAGCAATGTCTGTGCTGTATTCCCTTTACACCTTCTCCCAGTTCAGGGGTCAACCCTCGAGGATCTGCACCAAATGAAATATGGCAAATGGATGTTACACACCTTAATGGAAGCAACATTCCTGTTTGCATTGACATGTATTCAAAATTTTTGATAGACATTATACAGGGTAGCAAACAAGTTTGTCATGTTGAGAATCATCTATATCACTGTTTTTCCATCACTGGCACTACCTTAGAAATTAAAACTGATAATGGTCCATCTTACAGTTCCCATATACTATAAGAATGGATAAAGGAGATTGGTATTGCCTATGTTATTGGCATCCCCTATAATCCCAGCAGACAGGCCATTGTGGAACATGCTAACTGCACTTTGAAAGCGATTCTCACAAAATAAAAAAGGGGAAGAGGGAAATTTACACAAGGTTATTAGACAGAGCCTTATACACATACAATTTTCTTCAGCTATCACCTCTCAATGATATGTCTCCAGCAATGAGACATTTTGTTTTATTTAAACGCCCCTACACATATCAACAGGCATGAATACAAGTGACCCCAATAAAGCATACTGGATCATGTATAAAAACCCCAAAGGAGTATGGACAGGTCCCTATTAGGTACTAAAGTGGGATCCAGGTTTCCTTTGGATCTCTACAGAAATGGCAATCAGTGGGTGCCAACCAAATACATATGAGTGGTGGAAAATAAGATAGAGAAGAGGTGCTGCATGACCAGCAAGGAAGAGGCAACTACAGGATGCAGAGGCAGATGACAATGCTTCTGAGATTGCTGATGAGTTTGACCCTACTCCCTGCAGCAAAGAGTGATCAGCACTCCTTCATAACCCTCCTTGGCCTGAACTGGTTGCCTAGGATGAAAAGATATCAAAATATTAGAGAATTTGCTTATTGAAGTTGGGGACCAGGTGGATGCTGTTAGTCTCATGTTAAAGGTAAGATGTGATTCTAGATTCACCCATGTTTGTATTACACCTGTAACTTTAATCATACTAGTTTCCTATAGTCACTCCATTATCCAGGCATATTAGACAACTTTCTGTCCCTTATACCATGACACCAAATCTTATTTCTGTGCTTTTGTACTGGCTGTCCCTAGTGTCTAATGTTGTTCCAACCAAATCAGCCTTCATTACCATAGTTGCAATGTACACTCATTTATACAAACCGTGACCCTAAGTTTCAATGTAAGTTCAACAATTTTGAGGTTCCACTCTATATAATGGCAAGGTTTCTACCAAAGTCTTTCCTTTATTTAACAAGGCAATCAGGATTAAGTGTCAAGTGTCAGATTTGAACTTAGATCCTCCTGACTCTAGGGTCCGTACTCTTCTACATTGTGCCTTCTGACTGCCTCCAAAGAAGCACGGTTTTGTTTTGGTTTTTTGAGGGAACTGAAGTCAAATGACTTGTTCAGGGTTACATAGCCAAAACTCTAACCACTGCACCATCTAACTGTACCTCTCTCCCAAGTCTTTCTTGGTAGCTTCAACTAACACTGAACTGTTCACTTTCTAAAACAACTGCCTTCCCTAAGAAAATGATTCTTTGATTTATTTATCCATATTTAACTTCTCTGGTGATCTGAAGTCTCATATTCCCAAAAGATAATTAGACAGCTCAAACTGGATATTCCATAATTTTTTATTGAAGTTTTTTTTATTTTTCAAAACATATGCCTGAACAATTCTTCAGCATTAGCCCTTGCTAAACCTTGTGTTCCAATTTTCCCTCCCTTCCACCACGTACTCCCTACATGGCAAAGGATTCAATATATGTTAAACATGGTAGAATTATATGTTAAATCTAATATGTGCATACATATTTATACAATTTTTGTATAAAACACAAATCAAATCAAAACAGTAAAAAAAAGCACAATAAAATGATATCAAACCAGTAAAAAAAAAAAAAAAAAAAAAGCAAAATAAAATGTAAGCAAGCAACAACAAATTGTGAAAATGTGATGTTGTGAACGACATTCAATTCCCACAGTCCTCTCTCTGGGTGTAGATGGATCTCTTCATCACTGAACATTTGGAACTGGTTTGCATCTCAGTGAGCCAAGTCCATCAGAATTGATCATAATATAGTCTTGTTTTGCATCAGTTCATGTAAGTCTCTCCAGGACTCTCTGAAATCATCCTGTTAGTCATTTCTTACAGAAAAATAATATTCCATAACATTCATAAACCATAATTTATTCAGCCATTCTTTAATTGTTGAGCATCCATTCAGTTTCCAGTTCCTAACTACTACAAAAAGGGCTGCCACAAACATTTTTGCACATGTGGGTCCCTTTCCCTTCTTTAAGCTCTCTTTGGGATATAAGCCCAGTAGAAACACTGCTGGGTCAAAGGATATGCATAGTTTGATAACATTTTGAGCATAGTTCCAAATTGCTTTCCAGCATGGTTGGAACCATCCACAATTCCATCAACAATGTATTAGTGTCCCAGTTTTCTCACATCCTCTCTAACAATCATCATCATCTTTTCCTGTCATTTTAGCCAATCTAAGAGGTATGTAGTGGTATCTCAGAGTTGTCTTAATTTGCAGTTCTCTGTTCAATAGTGATTTGGAGCACCTTTTCATATGACTAGAAAGTTTCAATTTCTTCATCTGAAAATTGTCTGTTCATATGCTTTGATCATTTATCAATTGGAGAATGGCTTGAATTCTTATAAATTTGAATCAATTCTCTCTACTATAAAAATGTTTTTCTCAGTTTATTGCTTTTGTTGCAATCTTGTTTTCATTAGTTTTGTCTGTACAAAAACTTTTAAACTTATAATCAAAATTATCTATTTTGTGATCAATGATGATCTCTAGTTCTTCTTTGGTCACAGAATCCTTCTTTCTCCACATATCTGAGAGGTAAACTATTCTATGTACTTCCAATTTGTTTATATCATTCTTTATGTCTAAATCATGAATCCATTTCTATCTTGTCTTGGAATTTGGTGTTAGATGTGGGTCAATGCCTAGTTTCTTCCATACTAGTATCCAATTTTCCCAGCAGTTTTTTGTCAAATAGTGAATTATTATCCCAAAACCTAAGGTCTTTGGGTTTGTCAAATACTCGATTACTGTAGCCATTGACTATTTTGTCCTGTGAACCTAACCTATTCCACTGATGAAGTACTTTATTTCTTAGCCATTAGTAAATGGTTTTGATGACCACTGCTTTATAATATGGTTTTAGATTTAGTACAGCTAGGCCACCTTCATTTACTTTTCTCTTTATTAATTCCTTGGAAATTCTTGACCTTTTGTTCTTCCAGATGAATTTTGTTGTTATTTTTTCTAGTTCAGTAAAATAGTTTCTTGGAAGTTTGGTTGGTATAGGACTAAATAGATTTGTTTGGATAGTATTGTCATCTTTATTATATTCACTCAGCCTACCCATGAGCACTTGATATTTTTTCAATTGTTTAGATCTGACTTTACTTCTGTAGAAAGTGTTATTGTAGATGTGTTCATATAGTTCCTGACTTTGCTTTGGCAGATAGATTCCTAAATATTTTATACTATCAACAATTATTTTGAATGGAATTTCTCTCTGTATCTCTTGCTGCTGAATTTTGTTGGTAATATATAAAAATGCTGATGATTTTTGTGGATTTATTTTGTGTCCTGCAACTTTGTTAAAGTTATGAATTGTTTCTAGTAGTTTTTTAATCGATTCTCTGGGGTTTTCTAAGAACACCATCATATCATCTGCAAATAGTAATAATTTGGTTTCCTTGTTATCTATTCTAATTCTTTTAATCTCTTATTGCCAAAGCTAACATTCTAATACATTATTGAATAGTAATGGTGATTTTTATGATCTCCTTGCTATACATCAATAGTAGTGTTATTTCTGGGTCAAATAATGTACACAGTTTGATTGCCTTTTGGGTATAATTCCAAATTGCTCTCCAGAATGGTTGATCAGTTCACCACTTTACCAATAGTGCATTGGTATGCCAGTTTTCCCACATCTCCTTCAACATTTATCATTTTCTTTTTTTGTCATATTAGTCAGTCTGATATGCATGAGATGGTATCAGAGTTCTGTCATTTCTTTAATCAATAGTGATTTAGAGCTTTTTTCAGTATTTCTAAATGTATCTTTGAGTCACTTCTCTATATATTTGAGAAATGAAGCCAATATCAGATACTTGCTATACAAATTTCTATTTTTCTTCTAATATTGATTGCATTTGTTTTGTTTCTGTAAAACATGTTTAATTTAATATAATATAATTTAATATAATAATAATAATTTAATATAATAATATAATTTAATAATAATATAATATAATATAATCAAAATCATCCACCTTCCATTTTCTAATGTTCTCTCCTTCTCCTTTGCTCCTTAATTCTCTTTTCCATAGATCTGACAGGTTAACTATTTCTTGCTCTCCTACTTTGATTATGGTTTTATAGTTTGATTATGATCCTTTACATCTTAATCACGTATCCATTTTGGCTTTATCTTAATATATAATTTGACATGTTGGTGTATGACTTGTTTCTGCCAGTTTCCTGGAAGTTTTGATGAAATAGTGAATTCCTACCCTAGATGCTAGGTTTTTAGGTTTATCAAACAATACATTACTGTGGTTATTTATTACTGGGTCTCTACTCTGTTTCTTAACTAGTAGAAGATACTTTTGAAGATTATTGTTTGAGATCTGGTATTGCTAGATCACCTTCCTTTTTTTTAAAATTAAACTCCTTGATGTCCTTGACCTTTTGTTCTTCCAGATGAGTTTTGTCATGATTTTTTCTAGCTCAATAAAATAATTTTTGTGAATTTAATTGGTATAGCACTGAAGCAATTAATATTTTTCTGCTTGTTTAGACCTGATTTTATTTATATGAAAAGCATTCTATAATTGTGTTCATATAGTTTCTATTTTGTCTTAGCAGGTAGACTTTCATATGTTTTATATTGTCTACAGTTATTTTAAATGGAATTTCTTTTTTTAAAATTTTGAACTCTAAATTTTCTCTTCCTTTTTCCCTTCACTCCCTCCTTGATATGGTAAGAAATATGATATAGGTTATACATGTGCAATCATGCAAAACATATTTCCATGTTAGTCTTGTTGTGAAAGAAAATACAGCGCTCAACTCATGTGTACATGCACTTGCCTATACCCCCACATACAAAAGTGAAAAAAGTATGCGTTCATCTGCATTCAGAATCTATCAGTTCTTTCTCTAGATATGGATAACATTTTTCTTTGTGAGTCCTTCATGGTTAATCATCATATGTTGTTGCTATTACTGTATACTATGGTCTCCTGATTCTTCTCCCTTTACTTTGTATCAATTCGTGTAAGTCTTTCTAGGTTTTTCTGATATTCTGCTTGTCATTTCTTAAAGTACAGTAGTAAAATCTGGTATCTGCCCATCAGAAGTACTGAAATGCCTATTTCTAATTTTAAAAAGATAATTCTCATATTACTTTACTTATAATTGAAGAATTCAAACATTTTCATGGGAGAAGAATAGAAGAAAATTTATAATTTCATCTAGTTCAAAGTTTAGCTTTTAAATGACCTGTTACATTCTGTATACGTAAGAATTATTTTTAATATAATTTATTTTTAAAACAGTCCTTAGTTTAAGGATAGTTATTCTTTGACTTAAATAAAATTTACCACTGGATTTTTTTTGTTATCTACTTAGCTTATCTTTCACTACAATCTCCGCAAATGTGCCTACTAGGATTTAGGAAAAGAAAAAAAGTATTAAAATTCCCTTTTTATCAGCATAGACCAACAATAGAATATCAACAATAGAAATATTTATTTGTTTTAACATAACTAAGCCCACACTTGCATATATGATCTAGAGATACTCTGTAAGCCTAAGGAGCTGAAGATGTATGTCCGTATATTCTGTAGGTTTATTTTACATCTTGCAACTTTGCTAAATTTTTTTGATTGATATTTTTAGAATCCTATAAGAATACCATCATATTCTCTGTAAAGAGTGGTAGTTTTGTTTCTTTATTGCCTATTCTAATTCTTTTAAATGGAATTTCTTTTTTTAAAATTTTGAACTCTAAATTTTCTCTTCCTTTTTCCCTTCACTCCCTCCTTGATATGGTAAGAAATATGATATAGGTTATACATGTGCAATCATGCAAAACATATTTCCATGTTAGTCTTGTTGTGAAAGAAAATACAGCGCTCAACTCATGTGTACATGCACTTGCCTATACCCCCACATACAAAAGTGAAAAAAGTATGCGTTCATCTGCATTCAGAATCTATCAGTTCTTTCTCTAGATATGGATAACATTTTTCTTTGTGAGTCCTTCATGGTTAATCATCATATGTTGTTGCTATTACTGTATACTATGGTCTCCTGATTCTTCTCCCTTTACTTTGTATCAATTCGTGTAAGTCTTTCTAGGTTTTTCTGATATTCTGCTTGTCATTTCTTAAAGTACAGTAGTAAAATCTGGTATCTGCCCATCAGAAGTACTGAAATGCCTATTTCTAATTTTAAAAAGATAATTCTCATATTACTTTACTTATAATTGAAGAATTCAAACATTTTCATGGGAGAAGAATAGAAGAAAATTTATAATTTCATCTAGTTCAAAGTTTAGCTTTTAAATGACCTGTTACATTCTGTATACGTAAGAATTATTTTTAATATAATTTATTTTTAAAACAGTCCTTAGTTTAAGGATAGTTATTCTTTGACTTAAATAAAATTTACCACTGGATTTTTTTTGTTATCTACTTAGCTTATCTTTCACTACAATCTCCGCAAATGTGCCTACTAGGATTTAGGAAAAGAAAAAAAGTATTAAAATTCCCTTTTTATCAGCATAGACCAACAATAGAATATTAACAATAGAAATATTTATTTGTTTTAACATAACTAAGCCCACACTTGCATATATGATCTAGAGATACTCTGTAAGCCTAAGGAGCTGAAGATGTATGTCCGTATATTCTGTAGGTTTATTTTACATCTTGCAACTTTGCTAAATTTTTTTGATTGATATTTTTAGAATCCTATAAGAATACCATCATATTCTCTGTAAAGAGTGGTAGTTTTGTTTCTTTATTGCCTATTCTAATTCTTTTAAATTCTTTTTCTTCTCTTATTGGTGAAACTGACATTTTAGTACAATATTTTATGATAGTGGTGATAAAGAGCATTCTTTTTTCACCCTTGATCTTATTGGAAAGGCTTCTACCTTATCCCCATGATAAATAATTCCAGATGATGATTTTAGATAGATGCTATTTATCATTCTAAGGAAAGTTCCATTTATCCCCATTTCCCTAATTTTTTTATGCTTTTTTTAAGATATTCTTTTTTGTTTTGTTTTGATATTTTTATTTTTGTTAAAATGTTCACATGTTGAAGGTTTCCTAATATTAAACTAGCCTTGCATTTCTAGTATAAATCCCATTTAGTCACAGTGTATCATCCTGGTGATATTTTGCTATAATTTCTTTGTTACTATTTTATTTAAAATTTTTACATCCAAATTCATGAAATTGGTCTGTGGTTTTCTTTCTCTGTTTTGGCTCTTCCAGGTTTAGATATCAACATCATATTGGTGTTATAAAAGGAATTTGGTAGTATGTCTCCTTCACCTATTTTTCGAAATAATTTATGTAGTATTGAAATTGATTGCTCTTTAAATGTTTGATAGAATTCATTTGTGAACCCAATTGGCCATGGTAATTTTTTTCTTAGGGAGTTTATTTGTCGGAATCTTTACAAACTGCTAACTCATTAGAGTTGATAGATTATTGAGCTGATCTTACAAGAAGATGTTTTGGGCCAGAACCTGAAATAAGGTACTAAGTAGAACTAATTAGTACAATGCTTGTGTTTGCACCTTTACTCATTGGAGTTCACAAGTATGCCAGATTCACAAAGTAAATTTTGTAACGTTGTGAATTCACACCTCCCTTAAAGCTCTTAGGGCCAGAGAGCACTATGGGAGAAAACCCATAATCCCTCTCTCTTGTATCCTACAATTCCTCCCTCTTGTATAAACCAAGCAGTTAGCCTATCTGTTCCCTTCCATTCACCACTTTCTGGATCTCTCCACATCACCTGGCGATTATCTAAAGATAGTGGAGCTGTTCTCACTGGACACTGCTCTTCTGATGGGTTATAAAACCTGTCTGCTGGAGCCAGTACATCTTTATCAGAGATTAAAAAATTAATGGTATAGAGAACTAAATTTAGAAGTTCTCTAGGGTTACCCGTGGCTCCCCCTTATCTGATTCCTTCTCCACCTGTGGAAATATAAGCAGATCCTCTTCCCCAAGCAGTTAACCTATCTAATTCTCTTCTATTTACCACTTTTAGGATTTCTCCTCATCATCTGGTAATTACATTGGAGTTATTTGCACTGGATACTGCCCAGTTGGGTTAAAAAATCTATATTCTCCCCAACTGTAATCCTGATTGCTTTTCTGTTGGTTGATGACATCAGAGTCCTGAATTTCTAAAGTCTCTCTGGGTGTAACCTCAGCTGCTATCATGCTCCACCTGTCCTTTGATTGATACTTTGGAGCTGGGTCCTGCCTCTCATTTCTCTGGGTCATCCTACATTCAGAGGCCCAGTGAAAGCCTCGGTTACATTTTGGACATGGAGTTTTGGGTTTTTTCTCTCACCCTGTCTTCTCATTGTATCTCTGTATTTACATTGAGCTCTCATATGTCCAACTTTTCCACACTGAAAACATCGACGAGTTTCTCTAGAATTCCTTTGCCAAGAAGGACCTTGTCTTTCCATGTTCATCATAGTTTGGGCATAATAAGCATTTGTGCCCACTGTGGCACAACGTCTTATGATCTCTTCTAAAGGAGCATTTTTGTCTAGCCCCCATATAATTCTCTTGCAAACCTGATTGGCATTTTCCTTAGCCAAATATCTAGTCATTATTTCTGTTGCTGCATTGTCTCCAATGCTCTTGGAACCAAGCAAAGAGAGAGGACTCTAAGCTTTTATTGCAGCCTTAGAAATTTGTTCATACACTGTTATGGGATAAAAAATCTGTTCTGAACTCTCTGCATACTGACCTTGACCAGCTAGTTGGTCAAAAGTGATTTGTCCAATAGCTCCTGTTTGTCTGTTGCGTTGGGCTTGAATCCTACATAATTCATGAAACTCCGAAAGCCACAGTAAATTTTGTCCAGGTTCTAGACATGTTCTGGCTATGGATTTCCAGTCATTCGGGGTTAAAATTTCATAAGACAAATTATCCAGTAACATCTTCACATAAGATGATGTAGCCCCATAAAGAGTGCAACCCTTTTTCAAATCTTTAATTTTTTCCAAATTAAAAGGAGTGTATCTTCTCCCTTTTTGACCTGAGGAGTTGAGCTCTTCAATCACAGGATATGCATTTATAAAATCAGATATATCTTCTTCATTCTTTGCCTTAATTAATGCTTTTTCTAATCTTGTCAATTCTGCTTTACAGGAGAAGCTGACTGTGTTTTTGCCTCTCTTCCTCCCCCTTCTTCCTCTACCCCTGAAGGGTTAATTGAGGTGGGAGGGTCATGAG
Organism: Antechinus flavipes; assembly: GCF_016432865.1. Classification (NCBI taxonomy): domain Eukaryota; kingdom Metazoa; phylum Chordata; class Mammalia; order Dasyuromorphia; family Dasyuridae; genus Antechinus; species Antechinus flavipes. Next base: position 233,818,885 of record NC_067402.1, read on the forward strand.
AGGTGGAATGACCTAATTCCTCCTGCTATGAAGTATCATACTCAGAATTGTACTTAACTCCATTCTCATCTGATTCGTCCTCCTTTTCACCTAGTAAAGTTGGCACTTCTTCCTTCTGTACTTTCTTTTTCTTCATTCTAACACTTAAATAACTTCTTATAGCCAATTGTATTAAATTATATGTATTAATTATGTCTTTGGAAATTGAGTCAAGTCCATTTCTGTTATAAAAAAGATCATCTCTTTCTAATGTCCACTGCATTGAGTTTGAATTAGATCTGTAGTATTCGCCCAGTTTTTCTCCTATTAATTTCCACTCGTCTAAATCTAATTCCTTTTCTGTAGAGAACCAAGGACATATGTACTTAACAATTTCTAAAAGTTCAGTGATCTGCTCCAAAATTATAATTAAACCTTGGCTTTCTATAATTTTGACAATGCTCTCTAAACATTTTCCTTGAACAGAAACAGGCTGTTTTCTAAATATCTGTCCCATCTTAGATGAAATTCTACTTTAACTCTTCTAACAAAATTTCTTTGTTGCACTCACCCTAATTTCTGGGTCAAGAAGACTTTTCCACTGGATCAAGGATCAGAGGCTTTTCCACTAGAATCAGGATTTTGTCAGCCCCACGTTGGGCGCCAAAATGTGATGATTTTCTTCTTTTAAAATAAGTAGAATAGTTCTCTCTGGGGGAGAGGTGCAGGTTTCTCGGGAAGGTTTTCTTGGAGGCAGTTTTAGTATCAGTTCAGAGTAATAATCACCTCAAAATGCAGCCAGGTGATAAAAGTTCAGACGTTTTATTGCCTCCAATATAGCCCGGTTAGCTTAGAGCCCTCCGAACGTCTCCAAATGCAAAGGTTTTGTCCTTCAGCCTCTGCCTCTGCTTTCTTCAGCCTTCAATCCAGCTCCAAGTTGAATCTGCCTTGCCTCCGAGAGAGGGCTTCTGGCTCTCAATCTCCCAAAGTGCTCTGTGTCTGCACCAGAGTGCTCCTCTCCAATCCAGCTGAACTCTCTTCCGCCACCAGCCAGCCAAGTGGAAAATATTCTGGAATGGATCTCTCTTGCCTCAGAGAGAGGGCTTCTGGCGTAATTCAGCTGAAATCTGACTGAGAGCCTCTGTCTGTTTCTTTTATACAAGAGGGAGGAATTGTGGGATATAAGAGAGAGGGATTATGGGTTTTCTCCCATTGTGCTCTCTGGCCCTAAGAGCTTTAAGGGAGATGTGAATTCACAAAGTTACAAAGTTTACTTTGTGAATCTGGCATACTTGTGAACTCCAATGAGTAAAGGTGTAAACACAAGCATCGTACTAATTAGTTCTACTTAGTACCTTGTTTCAGGTTCTGGCCCAAAACATCTTCTTGAAAGATCAGATCAATAATCTATCAACTCTAATGAGTTAGCAGTTTGTAAAGATTCCAACATTTATTGATAGTTTGTTCAATTTATTTTACTAAAATGGGGATTATTTAAACATTCTTTTCCTCTTTTATTAATCTGGACAATTTATATTTTTGAAAATATTTATGTTTCACTTATGTTTTCAATCTTTTTGACACACAATTGGGCAAGATAAGTTCTACGTAATTTTTTAATTTCCTCTTCATTGGTAGTGATTTAATCATCTGCATTTTGATACTGGTAATTTGGTTTTCTTTTTTTTTTTAATCAAATTATCAATGGTTTATATATTTAATTGTTTTTTTTAATAAAACCAGCTTCTTGTTTTATTTATTAGTTCAATTGTTTTTCCTACTTTGGATTTTACCAATCTCTCCTTTGATTTTCAGTATTTTCAATTTGATATTTAATTGGGAATTTTCAATTTGTTCTTTTTATCACTTTTTTGTTACATATCTAATTCATTGATCTACTTGTGTTTTATTTTATAGATGTAAGTATTGAGAGATATAAATTTTCCTCTAAGTACTGCCTTGACTGCATCTCATAAATTTTGTTGTCTGGTTTTTGTCATTCTCTTTGATGAAATTATTAACTGTTTGTATGATTTATTTTTTGACTCAATTATTCTTTAACATTAAATTTAATTTCCAATTAAATTTTTATCTCTCTTCCCACGGTCCTTTATTAGGTATGCACATTTAATATTTTGGCCTTTTCAACTTGATGGTAAGAAATCGCAATTTCTCTAATGCTCTAAAACATATGCTCTAATATATGGTAAGTTTTAGTGTAAATGCCATACACTTTTGAGGGAAAAGGTATATTCATTTCTATCTCCATTCAATTTTCTCCAGAGATCTATCATATCTTTTTCTAAAATTATATTCATCTCCTTAACTTCTTTCTTGCTTATTTTTGATTAAACTTACCTCATTTTAAGAGGGTAAAATTGAGGTCCCCCATAAGTGTAGTTTTCTTTTCTTTTCTCCTGTAATTCAGTTAACTTCTGCTTTAGAAATTTAAATATTATAACATTTGATACATATATGTTTAATATCACTATTACTTGCTTGACTATAGTACCTTTCACCAAGATGTAGTTTCTTCCCTTGTATCTTTTAATTCTATCTATTTTTGCTTATGTTTCATTGGAAATCATTATTGCTACCCTTGCTTCTAGTAAAGTGGTTAATATTAGAATATCATATTCCAAAAACAACAAGAAAAAAAAACAGAATTGATACCAAGAGTAATTTACTATAAATTCAAGATTTGTGGTTGTTTGTTTGTTTGTTTTTTCATAAATCTAATGCAGCTAACATTAGAAGGGAGGAAATTAGTTAAATAGAGTGGAGAGGAAAACTTCCAAGATATGGGGAAGAGTTCCAAATCATTATTAATCAAAGAAATGAACATTTAAAAAATCCTGAGCTTCTATTTTAAATGTGCCAGATTGGAATTGACAAAAAAAGGAAAATGATACTTGTTAGAATGACTGGGAGAAATCAGGCACTGAGATTAACTCATTGGATCTGTGACTTGATACAGACATTCTCAAAAGCAATTTGGAACTATGTCCCAGAAGTTATTAACATAGACATATCCTTTGATCCAGTGATTTCCCCTTCTCCTCCTCCTTCTCTTCTTCATCTTTCTTCTCTCTTCTTCTCTCCTCTCTTCTTTCTGCTTCTCTTCTTCTTCTTTCTTCTCTCTTCTTCTCTTTTTCCTTCTCCTTCTCCTTCTCCTTTTTCTTCTCCCTCTCCCTGTTCTTCTCCTCTTTGTCTTTCTCCTCCTCCTTCTGCCTTTTCTTCTTTTTCCTCCTCCTCTCCTTCTTCTGCCTCTTCCTTCCCATCCCACTCCTCCCCTTTTCTTCTCCTCTTTACCCCTTCTTTCTTCTCCTTTTCTTCCCTCTCCTTTTCATTTTCTTCTCCTCCAGAGTAGACAAACTAAATGTGATATGTATGTATAATGGAATTCTATTTTGCTATAAGAAATGAAGAGAGTTCAGAGGAATCTGAGGAAACCTGTGTAAACTGATGCAGAATGAAGTAACTAGAACAAGGAAGCAGAGTATTTATTAGGCTACAAATTTACAAGTCATCAATGTAAAGTTATAACAAAAAAAGTGAAATAAAAGTATGCTCCTGAAGTAAGGAGATTACAATTCGTCTGTATTCCATCCTATTAAGACTACATCTAGAGTATTGTGTTTATCTATAAAATTCATATTTTAAGAAAGACATTGATAGTAAACTGGGGAGTTATCAGAAATGGACAACTGAGATCATAAAGAACTTAAGTTCAAGTTACAAGAAATTCTGTTGAAGGTGCTGTGGGTATTTAACATGAAAGAATACTATGGGAGGACTTAATTACTATCTTCAAATGTTTGAAAGATTGCCAGGTAAAATACTGGACTTGTTTTGCCTGTCCCCAGAAAGCAGAATCATAAATAGTAGCTTTCATTTTAAAAAGAGACAAAATTTAGTCCTGATGTCAGGAATAATTTCCTAATAAACTAAAGTTGACCCAAAGCAGAATAGATTGCATTAGGTATTGTATTAGATTCCCCATCTACCCAGTCCTGTTAGAAATCTTAAAATAGAAATATGGTGACTACTTGTTTAAATAGGCATTAGGTTAATGGGCTACTAAGACCCAATGAAATCCTGAAATTGTGTAATTCCCAATATAAGCTGCAATGAGTGTCACAGGTGACATGATGCTTCTGAGAAACATGTGTTAATATCATACAGAGGTGTAATCTTAAGTAGGTATGGACTTGTATTTGTTTTCCATGATATTTGTTTCCATGAACAAATATGTGGAAAAGTAAAAACTATACAAAATATAATTCAATTGAAATATTCCTTCCCTTTGTAAGTCTTTACCTAAATGCTGGAGCATGTCAAGAAACAGGATAGGAGGCATAAGTTGTTTTTCTTTGTTAGGGCTGTATTGGGATGAGATAGGAAAAACAAAGATGGATGGGGAATTAAATATGTATGGCATTACTATATACAAACAGTATGAATTGTGTCTGCATTTCTCCCTACCTATTTTTCCATTACTGTGATATTACAAGAGTCTCATAACAAGAAGAAATTAGTCATCTAATTATCCAGAGGTCATGTTAGTCAATGAGGCTACATGTTTCCCTCCCTGGCTCTGTATTCACTTACTGCTGACCTGGAATTTAAAAGACCACCCACCTTTAAACATAAAATCCAAATATTCATATTTGCTCATATATGACTTCTTCCAAACACCTAAGATGTCAAATGTGTCTGATTACTAAGGACTTATTTTGTCATGCAGTGGGCTACCACCCTCCAGAGACTGAAGCTGAGATCAGTGTTTTCCCCTCAGAAATCTGTTCTGATTTCAGTCCATGTTGTCTGAGAAGCGAAGAATATGGTTTTCCCCTTAACTCAGATATTAACCCTCATGTCAGTGAAGGAAAGCTTTTGGAAAAAGAATTTATGTTATCAGGTCCCAAATAATAACTTCTCAAAAAGTTCTTCCAACTTGAATTATACACTTCTCCCATGTTTTTGTTTCTGTTTTTCTTGGCAAACATTGAAATTGAGAAAGTGATAAATCTCAAACTTATCTGCAAATTACCTTCTTCAAAATACTATCTTCAAAGCCATGCATGTGAACCTCCATTCTTCCCCTCATCCCATATCTCTTGTTCTGAGCACAATATTAAAATTAAAATCATAATTTCTTCTGAGAAAGATATCCATTGATTGTCCTATGTATCAACACTCTTATGCCTGTGATTTGCCAAATTCAAATTATCTTCCCTGGCCCCAAATCATCTAGGTCTTGTTTATTTTTCCTAAGACATAAAATCCTTCAGTATAAGTACTATCTCACATTTGGATTTATGTGAGGGCTTTGTAGTGACTGGTAAATACTAAATACTTATTTATTTCGGATTAGCAAGAATGTGAAAATAGTATCGGGCAATTTTCCATCCAGTGCCATAATCTCTATTCTGTTGCTGAAAATCTATATAGTCGATATGATATTACTAGTCGAATTAAGAACATATTAGAAGTATTTTATCAGCTCTATGATAATGAAGTATCACATTTGTAGTTATTAAGAAATAGAGTGAATAAATAGCTTTCTTTTTTCCCATGTAATTCTAAATTTAACAATCAAATAAAGTTAGTATACATATTTTACATTGAAGAACAGATGATTGTACATGAATATTCCAATATAATGACTCACTTTTCTTTTAAAGTATTTATCCATCATGTAACTTTATTAAGTTATTGTATAAATTATTGTTTCTATTTAATTCAGTCTGCAACAATATGGCAAAGATAAAAAGCTACTTGAAAAAAATGCAACTTTTATTGGTTTAATGACCAAGTGATTCCATTAGACTAATGATGAAATATGTTATTCACCTCCTGATAGAGAGGTAAAAGTACCAAAGTGAGGCAAATATTTCTGGACATGGCCAAAATGGAAATTTGTTTTCATTGACTTTACATAAGTAGTGAGAAGGCAGATACATGATAATTTTCTTAAAATTTAGTATTTTCCTTTAGAAATGATCTCTTAATTGTGTCTTGCTTTTATCCTGTCATTTTCATGTTCTCTCCTCTATTATACTGTGAACTCCATGAAAACAAGAATTGGATTTGTCTTTCTTTTTATACTTAGTGCTTAGGAAAGTACATTAAATACATAATGGATATTTAATATATGTTTCTTGACTTGATTTGAAAATTGTGTGGTTGGTAGTTTTCAATGAGGTTTTTCTTGGGAAGGTGGCATAGAAACTAGATTTTGACTATGATGTTACTGGGAGTTTTCATTTTGGAGTTTATTTTAGGAAGTGTTCAATAGATTCTTTCTCCTCTGATTCTAGGTAATTTTCATTCTTTTTTTTTTTTTAATGATCATGGTGGGGTGGAGCCAAGATGGTGAAGACAATACAAGTTTCTCTCTAATGTTTTCTACAGCCCTCACACTAATTACAAAATCCAGCCTCTGAATTAGCTCTGGACCAGCAGAATCAAAACAAATATTGGAAGTACAACAAATTGTCAACTGAAGATAATTTCAAAGATCACCAGAAAAGGTCTGTTTCACTTGGAAATAAGAGAGAGGCAATCCGCACAAATAGTTGAGTACAAACATCAGGACAAACAGCAAAGATTTCCAGGATGGTGCAGTCTCTGCAGGCAGTTCAGAATTTGTGGAGAATCCACAGGGAGGAAATAGACTAGGAAAAGTATGTTTCAATTGGAAATGGAGGGAGGTAGCAAAGCACAAGCAGCTAAGTACAAATGTCAGCGCAGACAGCACAGAGTCCTGGGGAGGTGTGGATTCCATAGAGTGGTGAGAACTCCATATGGGGGAGAATCTACGAGGAGGAATCTACAGGAACCTACAGCAATGTTGGCCTCTCTGCCTTGGTAACAACCCAGTAGATTAGCAGAGAAGTTATAAAACATCCAATACAAACTCAAAAGATAATTAGTGAACCCTGGAACACCAGAATCTCATGGTACTTGGCCACTCCCCGAAAACACCAGGAGTGAATCAGCACTGACCCAGAGCAGCTACAAGTCCTTGGAAAACTTCCACCACCCTAAAGGTAGACCTTAAATTTTTTTAAATGAGTAAAAAAATAAAAAGGACTCTGAAGATAGACAATTTTTATGGCAAGAAGAAGAAGAAGAAGAAGAAGAAGAAGAAGAAGAAGAAGAAGAAGAAGAAGAAGAAGAACAGACTTCAAACCCTGAGGAAACTAAAAACACATTGTCTCCAGATGAAGCCTCAAAAGGTCCCTGTCACACAAGGCTCTCCTAGAAGAAATTTAAAAAGAAACTTTAAAGAGAGCTAGAAGAAAAATAGGGAAAGGAAATGAAATATTTGCAAGAGGGTTTGGAAAAGGCAGAAACTATCTGAAGAAAATTCACTACAAAATAGACTTAGTGAAATGGAAAAAGCATATAACTCATTAAAAGATAGATCTGATAAAATGGAAAAAAAAAGCAACTCCTTAAAAAACAGAATTTGTGAAAAGGAAAAAGAAAATAATTGCTAAAAAAAAAAAAAACAACTAGAATTTGTGAAATGGAAAAAATCCACAGAACAAAACAACTCATTTAAAAAATCAAAAATACAAATAATACCAAAAATACAAAAATACAAAAAGAAATGAAAAAGTAAATGAAAAAAAATTCACTAAACTTCAGAATTGAACAAATGGAAATGAATAACTCAATGAGACAACAAGAATCAATCAAGCAAAACCAAAAAATGAAAAACAAATAGAAAAAAATGGAAAATACCTAACTGGGAAAACAACCAACCTGGAAAGTAGATCCAGGAGAGACAAACTAAGGATTATTGGATTCCCTGAAATACATGATGAAAAAAAAGAGTCTAGACACTGTCATTCAGGAAATTGTCAAAAAGAGCTTCCCAGATATCATAAAATCAGAAGGCAAAATGACCATTGAAAGAATTCACCAAAACCTCCAGAAAGAGACCCCAAATTAAAACCCCAAGGAATCTCATGGTTAAATTTAAGAACTCCCGGAAAAAAAGATTATAAGCAGCCAAAAAGAAACAATTCAAATACTAAGAAGTCACAATAAGGATTACTCAAGATCTAGCAGCTTCCACTTTAAAGGATCAAAAGGTCTGAAATCTGATATTCTGAAAGGCAAAGGAACTTGGAATGCAGACAAGAATAAATTATACTGCTAAACTGAGTCTTTTCTTTCAGGGAAGAAGACAAACATTCAATGAAACTGGTGGATTCTATTTATTTTTGATGAAAAGACTAGAACTAAACAAAGAAAAAAATGATATCCAAATATAGAAATCAAGAAAAGCATAAAGAGATAAAAATTTAAAAAAACTCTTGAGAACTGTATTTGAGTTATGAGTATACATTGAGAGTACAAGTATAATCTGATTTTATTGTTATAACATAAAAAAGAAACTAGAGATGGAAAGGAGATTATAACAGAATAAAAAGGGGAAAAGTGGAGGTAAAATGAGGGAAAATACATCTCTTAAAGAGGCAAAAAAAAACATATTATAATTGAGGGAAAGAAGAGAGAGTTAAAATATTGTGTGAATTTTACTATCATCAGATTTGGCCTAAAGAAAAAAATATTAGACATATTTTGTTAAACCAAGAAACATCTCTCATCTTATAGAAAAGTGGGGAGGGAAAGGGGTAAAGTGGGAGGGGAAAGAGGAAAAGGAAAGGGGTAGGCTAATTAGAAGGGAAAACAGAAATACATCTCTCAAAGAAGCAAAGAAAACATATTATAATTGAGAGAAAGAAGGGAGGGTTTAAAATATTGTGTGAATTTTACTATCATCAGATTTGGCGCAAAGAAAGAATATTAGACATATTTGGCTTCACCAAGAAACAGCTCTCATCTTATAGAAAAGTGGGAGGGGAAAAAGGTAAAGTGGAAGGGGAAAAGGGAAAAGGGAAGATGTAGGCTACATAGAAGGGAAAACAGAAATAGTAGGAGAAAGGTTTATACCTTCGATTCGAAATGGGGAGGGCTGCTTGAGGCAAGTGGTGCTCATAAGTAAAATACTGGGAAGGAGGGAAAAGGGAAAAGGAAAGAGAAAAGTATAATTCCAGGTTAATAAAATGGCAGACAAAAGAGCATTAGTAGTTTTAACTGTAAATGTGAATGGGGTGAACTCTCCCATAAAACATAAGCAGATACCAGACTGGATTAAAAGCCAGAATCCTATTTAATGTTGTTTACAAGAAACACATTTAAAGCAGAGTGATACATACAGAGTAAAGGTAAAAAGATGAAGCAGAATCTATTATGCTTCAGGTGAAGTAAAAAAAAAAAAAAAAAAAAGCAGGGATAGCCATCCTGAATTCAGATCAAGAAAAAGCAAAAATTGATCTAATTAAAAGAGATAAGGAAGGAAATTATATCTTCCTAAAGGGTATCATAGACCCTTTATGTGAGGTATATCAATATAAACATATATGCACCATGTGGTATAGCATCTAAATTCCTAAAGGAGAAGTTAAGAGATGTGCAAGAAGAAATAGACAGCAGAACTATAATAATGGGAAATCTGAATCTTTCACGTTCAGAATAAGATAAATCAAACAACAAAATAAATAAGAAAGAAGTTAAAGAGGTAAATAGAATATTAGAAAAGTTAGGTATGATAGATCTTTGGAGAAAACTGAATGGAGACAGAAAGGAATATACTTTCTTCTCAGCAGTTCATGGAACCGATACAAAAATTTACCATATATTATCTTACTGCCTTCAGAATTGGCTTTAAGTGAAAAATCTTAAGACATATTCAATCTATAGTGAAACTTCTCCCATCTCATTGAAAAGTGAGAAGGGAAAAGTGAAAAGGGAAGGAATAAGCTAAGCGGAAGGGAATACGGGAACTGGGAGGGAAAGGGGTAAGATAGGGGGAGGAACTCTAAGGCGGGGGGAGGAATACTAAAAAGGGAGGGCTGTGAGAAGCAAGGGGTGCTCACAAGCTTAATACTGGGAAGGGGGGGAAAGGGGAAAGAAGGGAGAAAAGCATAAACCGGGGTTAACAAGATGGCAAGTAATACAGAATTGGTCATTCTAACCATAAACGTGAACGGGGTAAACTCCCCCATAAAGAGGAAGCGGTTAGCAGAATGGATTAAAAGCCAGAATCCTACAATATGTTGTTTACAGGAAACACACCTGAAGCGGGGAGATACATGCAGGTTAAAGGTAAAAGGTTGGAGCAAAATCTACTATGCTTCAGGTGAAGTCAAAAAAGCAGGGGTAGCCATCCTGATCTCAGATCAAGCTAAAGCAAATATTGATCTAATTAAAAGAGATAAGGAAGGACACTATATCTTGCTAAAGGGTAGCATGGATAATGAAGCACTATCTATATTAAACATATATGCACCAAGTGGGGTAGCATCTAAATTCTTAAAAGAGAAACTAAGAGAGCTGCAAGAAGAAATAGACAATAAAACTATAATAGTGGGAGATCTTAACCTTGCACTCTCAGAATTAGATAAATCAAACCACAAAATAAATAAGAAAGAAGTCAAAGAGGTAAATAGAATACTAGAAAAGTTAGATATGATAGATCTCTGGAGAAAATGTAATGGAGACAGAAAGGAATACACTTTCTTTTCAGCAGTTCATGGAACCTATACAAAAATTGACCATATATTAGGACATAAAAACCTCAAACTCAAATGTAGTAAGGCAGAAATAGTAAATGCATCCTTTTCAGACCACGATGCAATGAAAATTACATTCAACAAAAAACCAGGGGGAAGTAGACCAAAAAATAATTGGAAACTAAATAATCTCATACTAAAGAATGATTGGGTGAAACAGCAAGTCATAGACATAATTAATAACTTCACCCAAGAAAACGATAATAATGAGACATCATACCAAAATGTATGGGATGCAACCAAAGCGGTAATAAGGGGAAATTTCATATCTCTAGAGGCCTATTTGTATAAAATAGAGAAAGAGAAGGTCAATGAAGTGGGTTTGCAATTAAAAATGCTAGAAAAGGAACAAATTAAAAACCCCCAGTCAAACACTAAACTTGAAATTCTAAAAATAAAAGGTGAGATCAATAAAATTGAAAGTAAAAAAACTATTGAATTGATTAATAAAACTAAGAGTTGGTTCTATGAAAAAACCAACAAAATAGACAAACCCTTAGTAAATCTGATTAAAAAAAGGAAAGAGGAAAACCAAATTGTTAGTCTTAAAAATGAAAAGGGAGAACTCACCACTAACGAAGAGGAAATTAGAGCAATAATTAGGAGTTACTTTGCCCAACTTTATGCCAATAAATTCGACAACTTAAATGAAATAGAAAAATACCTCCAAAAATACAGCTTGCCCAAACTAACAGAGGAAGAAGTAAATATCCTAAACAGTCCCATCTCAGAAAAAGAAATAGAACAAACTATCAATCAACTCCCTAAGAAAAAATCCCCAAGACCAGATGGATTTACATGTGAATTCTACCAAACATTTAAAGAACAATTAACTCCAATGTTATATACACTATTTGAAAAAATAGGGATTGAAGGAGTCCTACCAAACTCCTTCTATGACACAGACATGGTACTGATACCTAAACCAGGTAGGCTGAAAACAGAGAAAGAAAATTATAGACCAATCTCCCTAATGAATATTGATGCTAAAATCTTAAATAAAATATTAGCAAAAAGATTACAGAAAATCGTCACCAGGATAATACACTATGACCAAGTAGGATTTATACCAGGAATGCAGGGCTGGTTAAATATTAGGAAAACTATTAGCATAATTGACAATATCAATAACCAAACAAACAAAAACCACATGATCATCTCAATAGATGCAGAAAAAGCATTTGATAAAATCCAACATCCATTCCTAATAAAAACACTTGAGAGCATAGGAATAAATGGACTTTTCCTTAAAATAGTCAGGAGCATATATTTAAAACCATCAGTAAGCATCATATGCATTGGGGAAAAACTGGAACCTTTCCCAGTAAGATCTGGAGTGAAGCAAGGTTGCCCACTATCACCATTATTATTTAATATCGTATTAGAAACACTAGCCTCGGCAATAAGAGTCGAGAAAGATATTAAAGGAATTAGAGTAGGCAATGAGGAAACCAAACTATCACTCTTTGCAGATGATATGATGGTATACCTAGAGAACCCCAGAGATTCTACCAAAAAGCTATTGGAAATAATTCATAATTTTAGCAAAGTAGCTGGCTACAAAATAAATCCCCATAAATCCTCAGCATTTTTATACATCACCAACAAAACCCAACAGCAAGAGATACAAAGAGAAATTACATTCAGAATAACTGTTGATACCATAAAATATTTGGGAATCTATCTACCAAAGGAAAGTCAGGAATTATATGAGCAAAATTATAAAAAAGTCTCCACACAAATAAAGTCAGACTTAAATAATTGGAAAAATATTAAGTGCTCTTGGATCGGCCGAGCGAACATAATAAAGATGACAATACTCCCTAAACTAATCTATTTATTTAGTGCTATACCAATCAGACTTCCAAGAAAATATTTTATTGATCTAGAAAAAATAACAACAAAATTCATATGGAACAATAAAAAGTCAAGAATCTCAAGGGAATTAATGAAAAAAAAAAATCAAATGAAGGTGGCCTAGCTGTACTTGATCTAAAATTATATTATAAAGCAGCAGTCACCAAAACCATTTGGTATTGGCTAAGAAATAGATTAGTGGATCAGTGGAAAAGGCTAGGCTCACAAGACAGAATAGTCAATTATAGCAATCTAGTGTTTGACAAACCCAAAGCCCCTAACTTCTGGGAAAAGAATTCATTATTTGATAAAAACTGCTGGGATAATTGGAAATTAGTATGGCAGAAATTAGGCATGGACCCACACTTAACACCATATACCAAGATAAGATCAAAATGGGTTTATGACCTAGGCATAAAGAACGAGACTATAAATAAATTAGAGGAACATAGAATAGTTTATCTCTCAGACTTGTGGAGGAGAAAGAAATTTGTGACCAAAGATGAACTAGAGACCATTACTGATCACAGAATAGAAAATTTCGATTACATCAAATTAAAAAGCTTTTGTACAAATAAAACTAATGCAAACAAGATTAGAAGGGAAGCAACAAACTGGGAAAACATTTTCACAGTTAAAGGTTCTGATAAAGGCCTCATTTCCAAAATATATAGAGAACTGACTCAAATTTATAAGAAATCAAGCCATTCTCCAATTGATAAATGGTCAAAGGATATGAACAGACAATTTTCAGAGGATGAGATTGAAACTATTACCACTCATATGAAAGAGTGTTCCAAATCATTATTGATCAGAGAAATGCAAATTAAGACAACTCTGAGATACCACTACACACCTGTCAGATTGGCTAAGATGACAGGAAAAAATAATGATGAATGTTGGAGGGGATGCGGGAAAACTGGGACACTAATGCATTGTTGGTGGAGTTGTGAACGAATCCAACCATTCTGGAGAGCAATCTGGAATTATGCCCAAAAAATTATCAAATTGTGCATACCCTTTGATCCAGCAGTGTTTCTATTGGGCTTATATCCCAAAGAAATACTAAAGAAGGGAAAGGGACCTGTATGTGCCAAAATGTTTGTAGCAGCCCTGTTTGTAGTGGCTAGAAACTGGAAAATGAATGGATGCCCATCAATTGGAGAATGGCTGGGTAAATTGTGGTATATGAATGTTATGGAATATTATTGTTCTGTAAGAAATGACCAGCAGGATGAATACAGAGAGGACTGGCGAGACTTACATGAACTGATGCTAAGTGAAATGAGCAGAACCAGGAGATCATTATACACTTCGACAACGATATTGTATGAGGACATATTTTGATGGAAGTGGATTTCTTTGACAAAGAGACCTGAGTTTCAATTGATAAATGACGGACAGAAGCAGCTACACCCAAAGAAAGAACACTGGGAAACGAATGTGAACTATCTGCATTTTTGTTTTTCTTCCCGGGTTATTTATACCTTCTGAATTCAATTCTCCCTATGCAACAAGAGAACTATTCGGTTCTGCAAACATATATTGTATCTAGGATATACTGCAACATATCCAACATATAAAGGACTGCTTGCCATCTAGGGGAGGGGGTGGAGGGAGGGAGGGGAAAAAAAATCGGAACAGAAACGAGTGTCAATATAAAGTAATTATTAAATAAAAAATTTTAAAAAAAATTTACCATATATTAGGACATAAAGAGCTCAAAATCAAATGCAGAAAGGCAGAAATAGTAAATGCATTTTTTTTCAGATCACAATGAAATAAATATTATATTCAATAAAGGTCCAGGGGAAAATAGACCAAAAAGAAATTGGAAACTAAATAATCTCATCTAAAGAATGAATGGGTGAAACAGCAAATCAATAATTTCACACAATAATTTCATCCAAGACAATGACAATAATGAGGCAACATATCAAAATTTGTGGGATGCAGCCAAAGTGCTTATAAGGGGAAATTTTATATCTCTAGATGCTTACTTGCATAAAATAGAGAAAGAAAAAAATCAATAAATTGGGCCTGGAACTAAAAAAAGCTAGAAAAAGAACTAAAAAACCCAATCAAATACCAAACTTGAAATTCTAAAATAAAAGGAGAAATCAATCAAATTGAAACTGAAAAAAACTATTGAATTAATATAGCAGTCATCAAAGCATTTGGTACTGGTTAAAAAACAGGGAAGTTGATCAGTGGAATAGGTTAAGTTCACAGGACAAAATAGTCAATGGCTATAGTAATCTAGTGTTTGACAAACCCAAAGACTTTAGGTTTTCGGATAAGAATTCACTATTTGACAAAAATTGCTGGGAAAATTAGAAACTAGAATAGCAGAAAATAGGCATAAACCCACACCTAACACCATATACCAAGACAAGATTGAAATGGATTCATGATCTAGACATAACAAATGATACTATAAACAAATGAGGTTAGCTTACCTCTCAGATTTCGGGAGGAGGAAGTAAATTTGTGATCAAACAAGAACTAGAGATCATCATTGATCATGAAATAGATAATTTTGATTATCTTAAGTTAAAAAGTTTTTGTACAAACAAATTGCAGACAAGATTGGAAGGGAAGCAATAAACGTGGAAAACATTTTTAAATTCAAGGGATCTGAGAAAGGCCTCATTTCTAAAATATATGGAGAATTGACTCAAATTTGTAATAGTTCAAGTCATTTTCCAATTGATAAATGGTCAAAGGAAATGAACAGATAATTTTCAGATGAAGAAATTGAAACTATTTGTAGCCACATGAAAAGTTGCTCCGAATCACTATTGATTAGAGAAATGCAAATTAAGACTACTCTGAGATACCACTACACATCTGTCAAATTGGCTAAGATGACAGGAAAAGATAATGATGAATGTTGGAGGGGAAGTGGGAAAATTGGGACCCTGATACATTGTTGGTGGAACTGTGAATGGATCCAACCATTCTGGAGAGCAGTTTGGAACTATGCTCAAAAAGTTATCAAACTGTGCATACCTTTTGATCCAGAAGTGTTTCCATGGGGATTATATCTCAAAGAAATCTTAAAGGAGGGAAAGGGACCACATGTACAAAAATGTTTGTGGTAGCCCTCTTTGTAATGGCAAGAAACTGAAAACTGAATGGATGCTCATCAATTGGAGAATGGCTGAATAAATTATGCTATATGAATGCTATGGAATACTTTTATTTTGTAAGAAATGACCAGAATGATTTCAGAGAGGGTGGGAGAGACCTACATGAAGTGATGCTAAGTGGAATGAGCAAAACCAGGAAATCATTATACATGGCAACAACAAGACCATATGACGATCAATTCTGATGGACATCACTCTCTTCAGCATTGAGATGATTCAAACCGGTTCCACTTGTGCAGTGATGAAGAGAGCCATCTACACTCAGAAAGAGAATCATGGGAACAGACTGTGGAACACAACATAGCATTCTCACTCTGTTGTTATTTGCTTATATGTTGTTTTCTTTCTCAGTTTTTGTTTTTCTTCCTTCTTGATCTGATTTTTCTTGCACAACAAGATAATTGTATAAATAGGTATACACATATTAGATCACATGTATTTTAATATATTTAACATGTATTGGACTACCTGCCAGCTAGAAAAAGAGGTGGGGGAAGGAGGGGAAAATTTGGAACAAAATGTTGGAAAAATTACCCATGTATTTGCTTTGTAAATAAAAAGCTTTAATAAAATAAATAAATAAAAAATTGGCCATGCTTTCAAATAATCCAAAGATTCTGAGATTTTTCTCCTTGACCACTTTTTGACTAATTCACTTTGGTGTTTTTTTTTTTTTAATATGTGGAAAAAGTCCATTTTTTCTATCTTTTTAGTCTTTCAGATTTTGTTGTAATATTTATGGTTGTCTCATTAACTCATGAATTTCTATTTAATTCATACTAAATTTCAGGGACTCTGTTTTGAATGGGGTTTGCACCTGTTGTACTAAGCTCTTAGTTCCCTTCCAAATCCTTTCTCCAAAACTCTCACATATTTCTAATTCTTTCTTCTATGACTTTCAATTTATTTATAATATAATTTTAGACTCCTTTATTTGTTTTAGGAATTTTAGATGACCTAGTGGCCAGGTGTGTTTTTAAGAACTTTCTTGTATATGTTGTGAAGTTATAAAACTCTTACGGTTTTATGTTTTGGTAATTTTTTTTTATTCTTTCCACAGTACTCATGAATTGGTACTTTATTTTATGATCTGGCTATGTGTAGTTATAAACATAGTGTTAGGACCTTCTTTGGTCATGGTCTATATTCTCTGTTTTTCTACTGCTTTCTCTTTATAATCCCTTGATGTGGGATTTAATGTTAATTTCCTCAAAGTTTCCAAGAGAACCTCTTGGCTATATCAGGTTCAAACTCATGAAGCTTCAAATTTTCAGTCAATCCTCAGCATTCTAATATAAGTTATAGTATGATGACTAATCTAGAAGTTAATGTTTTGTATGTTCTTAACCATTATTTGAGTTTAGGTAACACAATAGCTTTCCCCTAATTGGAGCTCTAGTAGATAGTTGCTGTTATTGAAAATCCTGTCAATGAATAGTCAACTATAGCAATCTAGTGTTTGACAAACCCAAAGACCCTAACTTCTGGGATAAGAATTCATTATTTGATAAAAACTGCTGGGATAATTGGAAATTAGTATGGCAGAAATTAGGCATGGACCCACACTTAACACCATATACCAAGATAAGATCAAAATGGGTCCATGACCTAGGCATAAAGAACGAGATTATAAATAAATTAGAGGAACATAGAATAGTTTATCTCTCAGACTTGTGGAGGAGAAAGAAATTTGTGACCAAAGATGAACTAAAGACCATTACTGATCACAAAATAGAAAATTTTGATTACATCAAATTAAAAAGCCTTTGTACAAATAAAACTAATGCAAACAAGATTAGAAGGAAAGCAACAAACTAGGAAAACATCTTCACAGTTAAAGGTTCTGATAAAGGCCTCATTTCCAAAATATATAGAGAACTGACTCAAATTTATAAGAAATCAAGCCATTCTCCAATTGATAAATGGTCAAAGGATATGAACAGACAATTTTCAGAGGATGAAATTGAAACTATTACCACTCATATGAAAGAGTGTTCCAAATCATTATTGATCAGAGAAATGCAAATTAAGACAACTCTGAGATACCACTACACACCTGTCAGATTGGCTAAGATGACAGGAAAAAATAATGATGAATGTTGGAGGGGATGCGGGAAAACTGGGATACTAATGCATTGTTGGTGGAG
Organism: Antechinus flavipes; assembly: GCF_016432865.1. Lineage (NCBI taxonomy): Eukaryota > Metazoa > Chordata > Mammalia > Dasyuromorphia > Dasyuridae > Antechinus > Antechinus flavipes. Next base: position 233,836,675 of record NC_067402.1, read on the forward strand.
TTGTGAACGAATCCAACCATTCTGGAGAGCAATCTGGAATTATGCCCAAAAAGTTATCAAATTGTGCATACCCTTTGATCCAGCAGTGTTTCTATTGGGCTTATATCCCAAAGAAATACTAAAGAAGGGAAAGGGACTTGTATGTGCCAAAATGTTTGTAGCAGCCCTATTTGTAGTGACTAGAAACTGGAAAATGAATGGATGCCCATCAATTGGAGAATGGCTGGGTAAATTGTGGTATATGAATGTTATGGAATATTATTGTTCTGTAAGAAATGACCAGCAGGATGAATACAGAGAGGACTGGCGAGACTTACATGAACTGATGCTAAGTGAAATGAGCAGAACCAGGAGATCATTATACACTTCGACAACGATATTGTATGAGGACATATTTTGATGGAAGTAGATTTCTTTGACAAAGAGACCTAACTGAGTTTCAATTGATAAATGACGGACAGAAGCAGCTACACCCAAAGAAAGAACACTGGGAAATGAATGTGAACTAACTGCATTTTTGTTTTTCTTCCCGGGTTATTTATACCTTCTGAATCCAATTTTCCCTGTGCAACAAGAGAACTGTTCGGTTCTGCAAACATATATTGTATTTAGGATATACTGCAACATATCTAACATATATAGGACTGCTTGCCATCTAGGGGAGGGGGTAAAGGGAGGGAGGGGAAAAATCAGAACAGAAATGAGTGCAAGGTATAATGTTGGAAAAAAAATTACCCTGGCATGGATTCTGTCAATATAAAGTAATTATTAAATAAAAATAAAAAAAATAAAAAAAATAAAAATAAAAATAAAAATCCTGTCAGTTAATTGGAATGTACTATAGATTGAAAGCAAAAGTACTGTAATATTCTGATATTACATGATTTCTGAGTTTTATTATTCAGTTATAAATCTCAGTCCATGCACATGGGTTGAATCCCTCTGCCTAGTCAAACATTGAATGAATATATCTGTAAACTCATCAATAATTCATAGTCTACATACCATTATGGTCCCAATATATAACTGCAAATCACAGATCCTAGTGCCTTCAAACTGGAAATCTCTGAGTTCAGTTCTAAGGTTAAAAGAAACTTGAATCCATGGGTCTTTTTATGGGGTCAGAACAATGAAGTAATAGAGTTGGTTTTAGATCATTTCTTTCCTTTGTATCTTCAACACTTAGCATGGTTCTTAGCAGGAATAAGTGTTTTATAAATGCTTCTTGATTGATTAGACCATGCTCCCTATATCATCTTACTCCATAAATCCTAACATAGTCTCCTCACTAGACTTTCTCCTCAATGCCTGATAATCTAAGATGGAAAATTACTTTTTCTAGTTATTTCCTTTGTCATCACTACATTTCCCAGTGTTCTTGCTTGATTTTTGTGCAAGTAGCTGTAAGAGAGTTGAAATGTACTGTCTCATTTTATTCCTCCACCTTTTCTGGTACTGTGGATAATCTCCATGATTCATGATAAATCTCCTTGATTCAGTCTACTACCCATTAATAATGTATCCCATTCACTGAAAGCTATAATGCATTTCAAAATTAAGGATAAATAATTTCAGGTACAAAGCCTGGAAGAAACCATGTTTTATTTTCTCTTTTACATAAAATTTCTATTTTTAAAAATATGGAAATAAGAAGTAAGAGTAAACTTATTTCTTTACACCTATATTAAAGCAAGATGATTTTTAATTTGCAGTATGACTATCATAAGTAGTATTTTATAAAACTAAAAATACTCATCTCTAGAACATTTGCTAACTAGTATGTTTTTGATCAAATAAATCCCATCCCATGATTTTTCTAGATATCATATTGTTAATTCATTTGTTATTGGACATAATTAACTCATTCCAGAATAATGAATTTTGGCAGTATGCTAGTGAGGATATAAAAGAGATATTATCATAATTTGTAAACAAAAGAGAGAGAAAGATCACTATTACATGAATGTGTTCACACTTGAGAGCTTCAGAGTCTTGATTTCTCTTTCTTTTTAAGTTACAGTGCTGATCTGAGTGATAATTAAAGAATAGAAACCAGCTGTCCCAGATTTCACTCATCAGTAACAAATGAGGTCTGGTTTCTATAAGTGCAGGTGTGCATGGTATGAGTACACACATGCCCAAAATGATAGACTCTCACTCTGTTCTTGCACGTGAGATTTAGAAGATTGGAAATATTCTTCATAGTCTTTTCATGTACAGATAGTAGATCCATCATCTATACCATCATAGCCTTCAGCCAGGTAAGGCTTGCTTATTAGAGAACAAATAATAGCAGTTGAAACTGATTGTTGTGAGCATATTCTACACATAATGATGTGCCCTAGTTCAGGCATAAAGGTGATGATACAATCTATTCAAGTCTTGTTTCCCTAGTGTTTACCTAGGAGAAGGATCAATTCTAATTTCTCTCTACAACCACCCTCTTGACACTTCTAGATACACATTTTTAATTATTCCCTAACTATTGTGGATTGAGACAAATCCTAAAGAGAAGTATGTTTCTTCTTTGGTCATTTTTACTATTTATCAAGATAGACTAATCAAATAGGTTTCAGTCTCAGAACTTAAACCCAAAGAATTGGTAGTGCTATTGCTAAAGCAAAATTAGTTTTATAATAACAAAGCTTAAAATAAAAAAAAATTTTATAAATAAATTATATAATACAAAAGTATAAAGCACTGTAAAAAAAGAACTAAATTTAAACAAAATATAATATATGAGGCAGGTAAACCAACCAGGAGAATATTGCAGTAACAAGTATAAAGTTATGAGGGCTTACATTAAAGAAGTTGTTGTTTGTCCTCTGTTCTTGAAGAGGACCACGACATTAAGGAGGATGTCATTTGCCATGACATGCAAGCAAATTATATTAAGTGAGGGAGGACTATGCAAGGTCACCAGATTTACTTTCTCCTCCAAAGCCATCTGAGTCCAGTGGAAGACTGTAGATGGCCCTGTATTCAATAGTAGACCTTAGTCTTTTTAAGCTAAGGTCTTTAACAAGTCTAGGTTTAACTGAGGCCACATCCATTTAGTAAATAAAGCTAGGTAGCAACTAAGGCAAAGTGTGGAACCTGTTACATAGTTTTGTTTTGTTTTTTAATCTAAATAAATAAATCTGGGAGGGTTTCTGGCCAAAACAGAAATGATTGTTATTTACATTCACTCTGATTCAATGCCAGTGGAGACTAATGTCATACAAATGCTGACAAATTCAAGAATCAGAGAGGAAAGGAAAAATTGGATAAAGATCAATAGGAACAAGTAATACCTACATGTATTCTACTGCCCACTTGAACAGAACAAGAAAATAGAAAAGACTTCTGGGGAAAAAAAAGGTAGTAAAGCTTAGATCAGGGACATTATAGAGCATTATTATATTATATGGTATTTACTATACCTGATTCTCATCAATAGCTTTCTTGGTTTGAACACCATGGGATGTAATATCCCACCCAGGTGAGGTGTTCCCATGAAACCTCATCAATCTGGTTGATTAGTTTTGTTTTGTTTTTGTTTTTGTTTTTACATTCAATTCTTTATGGGCTCCCTCTAACTGAAGAGATGGAAGGTGAGCACTAAACTCCTCCCAAAGTCCTTTATACAGTTCAAGTGTCCTGAATTTTCTAATTAATTCTCCAAATTGCTTGGTTTGGGCTCCATTGATCCATGTTCTCTGGTCTCCAACCCGCCTCTTTTCAGTTTTCTTATGTATATTGTGTTGTCTTTTATTGTAGCTGCTGATAAATCCTGTACAATTCTTATTATAGTTCTAGCATGTTTAAAATATTTTTATTGTTGTTGTTGTTCCCACTTGTAAATTTTTTCTTCTTGATCCAAGGGTCTTGGCATTTATCAATATTTCTACAAGTTTTGAACATGTAATTCTTAAAGAAGAAGACATCCAAGATAGCAACTGTTATGGGCCAGAACTTGAAACATGAAACATGAAGAGTGCTAAGTCAGTGGAATTGATAGAGTAGTTATTTAGCATGGTGCTTAACAGTTCTCTAGTTTAGTACATGTACTTAGTACTTACTATAGTTTTACAAGATTTTTACCTTTGATAAGAGACCATATAAGCTCGGACAAACTCAGCCAGAATCAAAAGTAGGGAAAAACAGAGAAGTAGTGGCAGGCTGTCCTCCTTCACTTCTCTACTGAAACCAAGATCCAGAAGGTCTCCAGAAAAACTAGCCGAGCCCCAAGTGAAGGAGACAAGACTTTGAAGGAGACAATAAAGGATTTGGACTTTAACCCCTGGGTGTAGTCTTGTGATTACTGAACTGAAACAAAGGCTGCTTCCAGAGACCCCAAGAAAACCCCAAGAAGAAAAATTATATTTTAAAGAGAATATTACAAGCAGCCATATGAGAAAAATTATTCTGAATAACTAATAAACAAAAGATAGTTTTGCATTACACCCATTAGATTAGCAAAGATAACAGAAAAATAATTGGAAGAACATTGGAAAAATAGGTATATAAATGTTATTGATTGGTTGGAGCCAATGTTGGTGGAGCTATTCCAATTATTCTGGAAAGTCAATTGGAACTATGCCCAAAAAATCACTATACTATTCATGCCCTTTAATTCAACAATACTGCTACTTATCGTACACGCCAAGGGAATTCAAAAAGAAGGAAAGGATCAAAGTATACAAAAATATTTAAAGCAGTTCTTTAAAGACCTGAAAAATAAGACAGCCATCAAATAGGGAATAAAAGAACATATTATAGTATACAGTTATAAAGTAATACTATCATACCATAAAAATGATGAAATGAATGATTTCAGAGAAACCTGGGTGTGGTGTTTTTCTTCTTTAAAATATAGTCGTTCTCTCTGGGAGCAGGTTTCTCGGGGAGGTTTTCTAGATGCAGCCTTAGTATCAATTAAAAGAAAATAATCACCCAAATGCAGACAGGTGCTAAAAGTTCTGATCTTTTATTGTCTCTAATATAGCCTGGTTAGTTTTCTTAGAGACTTCTCTCTCTTTCCTTGGTTTTAAGAACTCTTGCAGCTTTGTCCTTTGCTTCTGCCTCTGTTTTGTTCTGCCTCCAGCCAGCACAAAGGTGAATCTGTCTCGCCTCTGAGAGAGGGCTTCTGGCTCTCAATTTCCCAAAATGCTCTGTGTCTGTCCCAGAGTGCTCCTTCCAACCACTGGGAATGTTCTGAAGTAAAACACTCTCGACTGTCTCTCTGAAGTTCTATTTATGCTTCTTCTCCAAGAGTGGGATTATGGGTTTCCTCCCAGAGTGTTCTCTGGCCCTGAGATCTTCAAGGGAGGTGTGAATTTACAAACTTACACAGTTAACTTTGTGAATCTCCCATACTTGTGAATTCCAATGAGTACTTAAATACTTCTTGCTTATATGAGCTCTCTAAAAGTGTGAACACAAGCATCTATCAGTTCTACTTAGTACCTTGTTTCTTCTGGTCCATAACATCTTGTAGGATCAGATCAATCATACCGAACCATGCTAAATTAGATAATTATTGTCTCTATCAACTCTAATGACTTAACAATTTGTAAAGATTCCAACACCTGGGAAACCTTATATGAACAAATGCAGAATGAATTTAGTAGAACCAAGATCACAACTTATAAAATAACATTTTAGGGGCCGACAACTTTGTAAGACTTCAGAACTGTAATCTAGCAGTAATGGTGCTAATGAGGAAGCATGCTACTTACTTCAGACTGAGATAGAATAGATTACAAAAGAAGAATAAGACATTCATTTTTGGAAATATCCAATTCGGTAATGTGTTTGCTCTGGCTATCCATATTTTTACAAGGATTTTGTTTCACTTTTTCTCTCAATGTTCATTCATTTAAAATAACTGAAATGGAGAAATGCAAATTAAGGCAACTCTGAGATACCACTACACGTCTGTCAGATTGGCTAAGATGACAGGAAAAAATAATGAATGTTGGAGGGGATGCGGGAAAACTGGGACACTGATGCATTGTTGGTGGAGTTGTGAACAAATCCAACCATTCTCGAGAGCAACCTGGAATTGTGCCCAAAAAGTTATCAAACTGTGCATACCCTTTGATCCAGCAGTGTTACTTCTAGGCTTATATCCCAAAAAAATACTAAAGAAGGGAAAGGGACCTGTATATGCCAAAATGTTTGTGGCAGCCCTGTTTGTAGTGGCTAGAAACTGGAAAATGAATGGATGCCCATCAATTGGAGAATAGTTGAGTAAATTGTGGTATATGAATGTTATGGAATATTATTGTTCTGTAAGAAATGATCAGCAGGATGAATACAGAGAGGCTTGGAGAGACTTACATGAACTGATGCTAAGTGAAATGAGCAGAACCAGGAGATCATTATACACTTCAACAACGATATTGTATGAGGATGTATTCTGATGGAAGTGGATTTCTTTGACAAAGAGACCTAAGTGAGTTTCAATTGATAAATGGTGGATAGAAGCAGCTACACCCAAAGAAAGAACACTGGGAAAAGAATATGAACTACTTGCATTTTTGTTTTTCTTTCTGGGTTATTTTTACCTTCTGAATCCAATTCTCCCTGTGTAATAAGAGAACTGTTCGGTTCTGCATACATATATTGTATCTAGGATGTACTGCAACATATTTAACATATAACATCTAGGGGAGGAGACGGAGGGAGGGAGGGGAAAAATTGGAACAGAAGTGAGTGCAAGGGATAATGTAAAAAAAAATTACCCTGGCATGGGTTCTGTCAATAAAAAGATATTATTAAATAAATAAATAGAATTTTAAAAATAAAATAAAATAAAATAGCTGAAATGTGTGTTTGAAGAAAATATCATCCCTACTCTCTCTCTAACTTTCTATATATCCCATTCTACTGACTGTTTTTCTATTTTTATATGCATACTCATGTATTCTTTACCCCTTATTCTTAAAAAAAAAAAAAACCTCACTTGATTTAATCATTCTGATTAACTATCAATGTCTTCTCCTTTTTGTAGATAAATTATTTTAAAAAGCAACCTACAATTGGTGCCTCACTTCCTCTGCCCTTACTTGATTCTAAACCACTTGAACTCTAACTTAACCCCATAATTCAAATAAAATCACTTTTTCCAAAATTACAAATGATCTTTTAATTTTTAAACGTAATGGCATTTTCACAATTCTCATCCTTCTTGACCTCTCTCCACCCTTTGGCACTGTCAATCAACCTCTTTTCCTGCATGCTCTCTCCTATGCAGCTTTTGATAATGTTGTTTTCTTCTGCTTATCTTTCAACCTTTCCAATGCTTCCTTTTCAGTCTACTTTGCTGGATTTTCTTCCACTCAGTATGGGAGTCTCCCAAGATTCTGTCTAGAGCCTCTTCTTATCTCCTTCCAGATGATATGAAGATAATTTTCATATCTGTATATCTAACCCTGTTCTTTCTGCTGGAGTAAAATCCTATTTCACAAGTTGCTTATTGAATATCTTGAATTCATGATCTTTTCCCTAAGTATAGGTTTTTTTCAAATTCTCCTATTACTATCAAGGACATCACATTCATCTGTGTCATTCTGGACCCCTCACTCACACATAAAATTGACAATCTCTTGCCAATATTGTTGTTTTTTACATCCTCAACATTTTTTCTCTGTCCACCCCATGCTCAAATAACTTACTTACTTATTGTTCCCTATCAAGATTACTTTTTTTTTCACAATTCTAATTGTGGACTTTATTTATAATGTGTTACTTAATTTTTTTAAATATTTATTTAATTTTATTTTTGTTACACTTGAGTTCTAAGCAACACTAGAGACAGCAAACATTTGATGCAGTTATTTATGTGGAACTTTACAATAATTCAATATATCAGTTCTTTCCATGGAGATAGTTAACATCTTCCAGTTTGGACATTCATGTAACTCAGAATAGCTTGATCTTTCACATTAACTATTCAAACAATATTACTATTAGTTATACAATGTTCTCTTGATTCTAACAGTTTCATTCTTCCTAATTTCATAAAAGTCTTTCCATTTTTTTCTAAAACCAATCTGCTCATTATTTCTCATAACACAGTACTATTTAATTTATATAATTATTAATTATATAATATATTAATATATAATTATTATATTATATTAATAATATAATTATGTAATATATCAATTATATAATTAATTAATTAATTATATTTCCTAATTGAAGGGAATCACTCCAATTTCTAGGGAATTTTGCCCACACAAAGTGAGCTGATGTAAATATTTTAGAACATTCAAGTTCTTTCATTTTAGCCTGATCACTTTGGAAAACACATCTAATATAGTATTTTTGGATAAAAAAATCTAAAATAATTGAATCAGTTCACAGATCTACGAAAAGAATATTGGTGTCCCAATTTTTTCACATCCCCTCCAACATTTATCATTTCCCATTTTTATCATTTTAGCCAATCTGATAAATAAGAGATAATATCTTAAAGCTGTTTTAACTTTCATTTCTCTAATCAATAATGACTTAGAACATTTTGACATGACTACATATAACTGATTTTTTTCTCCAGCATCTAGCTCTTCATACCTTTTAATCATATATCAATCGGGAATGACTCATATTCTTATGTTTGACAAAATTCTCCATATATATGAGGTGTGACTGTTATCTAAAAAATTATCTATAAAAATTCCCCAGTTTTCTTCTGGTTATCCTCATATGGCTACATTAGGTTTATTTGTACAAAATGATGTTAACTTAATGCAATCAAAATTATCCATTTTCATTTCATGATACTATCTCTTATTATCTTCCTATCCACACATCTTACAGGTAATGTTCCGTGTTCTTTGAATTTACCTATAATAATTTCTTCTTGCCCAATTCTATTTTTTAAAGAATTATTTTTTTCATTCTGTTTTGGGATCACTTCCAATTGGTTAAAATTCTTTTCATAATTTTCTTGCTTTTCTTGCATTACTCATTTCTTTTTCCAACCTTTCTTATTTGATTTTAAAGTCCTTTTTATGCTCTTCCAGGAACTCTTTTTGGTCTTGTGATCATTTTACATTTTCTTTGAAGTATTACAAGAAGCTCTTTTGTCTTCTAAATTTGAATCCTGATGTTCCCTCAGACCTAATTCTTGGTTGTTAATATTATATTTGGGTTGAATTCTGCTTCCAGAGTGCATAGGGTAAAATCTCAGGCTTCAGCTGTTATTTTCTGAATTCTACGTGAGGGTATTTGACCTCTTTCTTAAAAATATTCTATAATCTAAGACCAGATGTGGTAGCCATTCCTCTGGCTAACACTTTGTTTCAAAACAAAGTAGCTTAGCTATAATGTCAGTACCATTTCCACTACAAGTGCTTGCTCCCTGTGGTCCTTCAGGAGGCTGGAAGTCTCAGCTTCCCTCTGTTCTGAAAAATTTAACTAGGTATTCCATCTCCTGTGAGTGACCACAATCAGCAGCATAACATCACAAAAAAGGAAGTCCTTTTGACCATATTGATGTATGCACTAGTTGCGCCTCTCCTGCAGCCACAGCCTGAGACTTGGTCTGATCAGTGCACCTGGGATCGGTGTCTAATACCAGCAGAGTTCCCCCATAGTTTTTGCCCTGATCAGCTGCCCCCACACCATTTATGGGGTGAAACCCCCTAAAGCTATTTTCCACAAACTGCCCCTAGATCTTGATGTTTCTTAAATGGAAGATATCTGCCTGGAGGTATCTGCACTTTGGGCCAAACCACTACTCTGAGAGGTCACATTTTTCTTAATGTCCTCCCAATGGCCTTTGGCAGGGTGAATTATGTGTGCCACTCTAAAATTTACTTTGAGGTATACTTTAGAAGTATTTAAGGGGGAATTTGGGAAAGTCATAGTATGCATTTTAAAACATTGATTGAGTTCAGCATAAGTGCAGATGGAGGGTTCAGAAAATAAACTCATTGCCAGACTGGAGACTATGTGACAGGAGGCTAGCAATGATGATGATGATGATAAATACATCATTTTTACTGTAATTTTAGATTTATAAAATGCTTTACATTTGTTATTTAACTCTTGTCTTTGGACAAGTTACAATCATTTAGAGCTTCAGTTTCTTCATCTATAAAACAAGAAGGATAGGAATGAGGAATTGCTATACTTTTCACTAGTGCTACATCCTGTGATCCCCAAAGAACAAAAATCAGAGCTAAGGGGTAGAAAAATATATTTTTATAACACTTTTAAATAACACTTTACATATATCATCAAATGTAAGTTTTTGAAACCACCCCATAATAGTAGTAATTATGAGATTTGTTCAGCTAGTTGTGTCAGAGAAAGGAATTGAACCAAAGTGAATTGCTAACCTAAAGTTGGTTTTGTACCCACTAAGCCATGGGGATTCTGTGCACAAAATACTTGTTTTGTACATGTTTGTTAAATGGGTGCATGTGTAATGTTAAAATTCTATGGGGGGGTGGGGAGGAGGAAGGCGGAGCCAAGATGACAGAGAAGGCACACATCACTTTCTAAGCTCCTCTCACTCCCCTCATAACCAACTATTTAATTCAGCCTCAAAAATAGCTCTTCAGTGCTTAAGTTCATGAAGATTAGAAGCACTACAATTTACCAGCCAATGTCAATCTGGAAGATCGCCAGGAAAGGTTTGTCCTGAGGGGCCAGGAACAGACTAGCACAGGCAGCGAAGAGAGGCTAGCATCCTAAGCAGACCAGAGGTGGGGGTGATCTCTGTGGCTAGAGAAATTATAGAGATGACTCTGCTATAGGCTAACTGCTCTGCTTTGATTACAAAGCAGTAAACTGACAGAAATTAAAGCCTAAAACAGTGGGTACTTGAAAAAACGCCAGAACCTAAGGAGATCTGGCTGTAACCACTCAGACCTGGAAGTGACTCAGGCAGACTTTAACACAGCCCTGCAGCCACATCCTGCAGTTCTGGGCTTTTCCGGGAGCAGTTACAAATCTGCATAACAGGGGGACACAGCCTGGTCAGCCTCTAATCTGCACAATGCCCCCCTCAGCCTGGAGCAATAGAACTTCCCCAACAGACTGTGCTTCCTGGGCAGACACTTCTGGTCCCTGTGAAACTCACTGCTCAGCATCTAGCCCCAGGACAGTCATTATCTCACACAGCTGGACACTTTCCCAGCTTGACCCTGCAGGCCTGAGTTACTCCCGGATGGGGAACTCTTTCCCAGAGCACTCTAGTACCTCGCTGCTTTTTGTAGCCAGCTGGCAGGACAGCTACCCGTCCACTGCTCTGCAGAGGAAGCTGGTAACCTCCTGGCTCTGAAGGCAGACCCTACAAGCTTTAACAAAATGAGTAAAAAAATCAAAAGAATGATTAATAGTTTCTATACAGAAAGAGAACAGATTTTCAATCCTAAAGAAACTAATAGCAGTCTCTAGACAATTGCTGGTCCCCAATATAAAAAAAAGTCTCCTAGAAGAGACTATTAAAAACTTTAAAAGAGAACTAGAAGAAAAATGGGGAAAAGAAAGAGAAGCTATGCAAGAGAGTACAGAAAAAGCATATAACTCACTAAAAGAAAAATTTGATAAAGTGGAAAAAGAAAACAACTTCCTGAAATGTGAATTAGAAAAGGTTAAAAAAAAAAAAAAACTCCCAAGAAGTGCAGGGAAACAGATTTTGTGAATTGGAAAAAGAAAATAACTCACTAAAAAAAAAAAAAAAATTAGTGAAATGAAAAAAAAATTCCATAGCGCAAAACAACTCAAAAAGAAGTAGAAAAAGCTAATGAAGAAAATAACTCACTAAAAATCAGAACTGAACAAATTGAAATGACTCATTCATTGAGACATCAAGAATCAGTCAAGCAAAACCAAAAAAATGAAAGATTGGGGAAAAAATGTCAAATATTTACTTGGAAAAACAACAGACCTGGAAAATAGATCTAGGAGAGATAACCTGAGGATCATTGGACTACCTGAAAATTATGGTGAAAAAAAGAGCCTAGATACTATTTTACAGGGAATCATCAAAGAGAACTGCCCAGAAGTAATAGAACTGGAAGGTAAAATAGGTGTTGAAAGAATTCCTCACCCTCTGAAAAAGACCCTAAAATAAAGACTCTGAGGAATATTGTGGCAAACTTCAGAATTTTCAGACTAAAGAAAAAATTTTACAAGCAGCCAGGAAAAGACAGTTCAAATACCAAGGTGTCACAATAAGGGTCATGTGATGACTGCGTATTTAAAATCAGCCCAAGTCAGGAATTCAGGTTAAGGGGAAAATCTTCAATCTTTATTCTCAGTAGAGGTGAAAGATAGCAATAGCAATATAGACAGCTGCGACAAGAAGCCAGCTGGTGGAGGTGAAGGGTGGTCTAGATAGCAATGCGTGCAGCTGTGTCAAGACGCCAGCCAGCAGTCTCTCTTTCCACTTCCTTTTCCACTCCCCTGTCTCCACCCACCAAAATTGTCATTTCCTATACAACACATCAAGACTAGCACAGAGTGGGTGGGGGCCATTCTTTCTCCAAGTATATATATATATATATATAATATATTTATTAATTATATATATATAATATATAAAATAAAATAAATATAATTATATTATAAATATATAATTAAAATAATTATAATATTAAATATATATTTTATATATATATTAATAGAGTATGGTCCAATTACTATTTAGCCTCAGGTGCTTGGGACCTCAGTGTATCAACTCAAGCCTCAGCCCATTACAAGGTCACGCAAGATCTGGCTGTCTCAACATTAAAGGATCCAAGGGCCTGGAATCAGATATTCTGAAAGGTAAAACAGCTTGGAATGCAGCCAAGAATAAACTACCCAGCTAAGCTGAGTATTTTTTCCCATGGAAGAAGATGGACATTCAATGAAATAGAGGAATTCCATTTGTTTCTAAAGAAAAAAAACAGACTTTAACAAAAAATTTGATCTCCAGCAACAGGATTCAAGAGAAGTAGAAAAAGGTAAAAGGAACTCTTGAGAACTGTATTTCTGTTGTGGATATACATAAAAACCATATGTATAATTTGATTTTACTGATATAACATAAAAAGGGAAGTAGAAATGAAAAGGGGATAGTGTCAGAAAAAGGGAAAAGGGGAGATAAAAAGAAGAAAACTACATGTGATGATGAGGCAAAGGAAACCTATCGTATCTGAGATTACTTAGAGAGGGGAAGGAACATTGGGTGAATCCTACTCTCATCAGAGTTGGCTCAAAAAGGAAATAACTGACATATTTGTTTTACAGAGAATCTTCTCTCTCTTCATTAAAAAGTGGGAGAGGAAAAGAAAAAAGAGAAATAAGGGAAGGGTACAAGAAAGGGGAAGGGATTCAAAGGGAGGAGGAAGGGATACTAAAGAGGGAGAACTGCATGACACAAGTGGGACCAATAAGTTTAATACTAGGGAAGAAGGGAAGGAGGGCAAGAAAAAAAAAAGTATAATCTGGGGATATTAGGATGGCAGGAAATACAGAATTAGTAATTTTAACCGTAAATGTGAATGGGATAATTTTAACCTTAAATGTGAATGGGATGAACTCTCCCATAAAGAGGAGGCAGATAGCAGACTGGATCAAAAGTCAGAACCCTACAATATGTTGTTTACAGGCAACATATTTAAAACAGGGAGATATATACAGAGTAAAGGTAAAAGGCTGGAGCAGAATCGATTATACTTCAAGTGAAGTCAAAAAAGTAGGGGTAGCCATCCTTATCTCAGATCAAGTAAAAGCAAAAATTGATCTAATTAAAAGAGATAAGGAAGGAAACTATATCTTGCTAAAGGGTAGCATAGACAATGAAGCAATAACAATACTAAATATATATACTCCAAGTGGTATAGCATCTAAATTCCTAAAGGAGAAGTTGAGAGTTGCAAGAAGAAATAGAGAACAAAACTATGATAGTGGGAGATCTCAACCTTGCACTCTCAGAATTAGATGAATCAAACCACAAAAGAAATAAGAAAGAAATTAAAGAGATAAATAGAATATTAGAAAAATTAAGTATGATAGATTTTTGGAGAAAACTGAATGGTGACAGAAAGTATACTTTCTTCTCATAAATTCATGGAACCTATACAAAAATTGACCATATATTGGGACATAAAGACCTCAAAATTAAATGCAGGAAGGCAGAAATAGTAAATGCATTCTTTTCATATCACAATGCAATAAAAACTACATTCAACAGAAAGTCAGGGGTAAATAGACCAAAAATAATAGGAAACTAAATAATCTCATCTTAAAGAATGATTGGGTGCAACAGCAAATTATAAACACAATTAATAAATTCACCCAAGAGAATGACAACAATGAGACGTCATGCAAAACTTGTGGGATGCATCTGAAGCATTAATAAGGGGAAATGTTATATCTTTAGAGGCTTACTTGAATAAAATAGAGAAAGAAAAGATCAATGAATTGGGCTTGCAACTTAAAAAGCTAGAAAAAGACCAAATTAAAGATCCCCAATCAAATTGAAATTCTAAAATTAAAAGGAGAAATTACTTTGCCCAACTTTATTTGCCAATAAATTTGATAACCTAAATGAAATGGATGAGTACCTCCAAAAATATAGGCTTTCCAGATTAACAAAGGAGGAAATAATTTGCTTAAGTAGTTCCATTTCAGAAAAAGAAATAGAACAAGCTATTAATCAACTCCCTAAGAAAAAATCCCCAGGACCAGATGGATTTACAAGTGAATTCTACCAAACATTTAAAGAACAATTAGCCCCAATGCTATATAAACTATTTGAAAAAATAGGGAATGAAAGAGTCCTACCAAATTCCTTTTCTGACACAAACATAGTACTGATACCTAAATCAGGTAGGTTGAAAACAGAGAAAGAAAATTAAAGACCAATCTCCCTAATGAATATTGATGCTAAAGTCTTAAATAAGATATTAGCAAAAAGACTACAAAAAATCATCCCCAGGATAATAAGTAGTATTTATGATCATGTAGGATTTATACCAGGAATGCAGAGCTGGTTCAATATTCGGAAAACTATTAGTATAATTGACCATATTGATAACCAAATTAACAAAAACCATATGATCAATTTAATAGATGCAGAAAAAGCATTTGATAGAATCCAACATCCATTCCTATTAAAAAACACTTGAGAGTATAGGAATAAATGGACTTAATAAATAATCAGTAGCATCTATTTAAAACCATCAGTAAGCATTATATGTAATGGAGACTAACTGCAACCATTCCCAATAAGATCAGGAGTGAAAAAAGGTTGCCCACTATCACCATTACTGTTCAATATTGTATTAGAAATGCTAGCTGTGGCAATAAGAGTTGGAAAAGAGCTTAAAGAAATCAGAGTTAGTAATGAGGAAACCAAATTATCACTCTTTGCTGATGATATGATGGTATACATAGAAAACCCCCGAGATTCTATTAAAAAGTTATGAGAAATAATCCACACCTTTAGCAAAGTTGCAGGATACAAAATAAACCCACATAGTCATTAGAGTTCTTATATATCACTAACAAAATACAACAGAGTTACAAAGAGAAATTTAATTTAAAGTAACTGCCAATAGTATAAAATATTTAGGAATCTATCTGCCAAGGGAAAATCAGGAACTATATGAGCAAAACTACAAAACACTTTCCACACAAATAAAGTCAGATTTAACCAATTGGAAAAATATTATATGCTCTTGGATAGGGCAAGAAAATATAATAAAAAATGGCAATACTACCTAAACTAATCTATTTATTTAGTGCTATGCAAATCAGATTCCCCCAAAAATATTTTAGTGACCTAGAAAAAATAACAACAATGTTCATATGGAATAAAAAAAGTCAAGAATTTCAAGGGAACTAATAAAAAAAAATCAAATGAGGGTGGCCTAGCTGTACCTGATCTAAAATTATATTATAAAGCAGCAGTTACCAAAACCATTTGGTATTGGCTAAGAAATAGACTAGTTGATCAGTGGAATAGATTAGGTTCAAAAGGCAAAATAGTCAATAACTTTCATAATCTAGTGTTTGACAAACCCAAAGACCCAAGCTTTTACGATAAGAACTCACTGTTTGACAAAAACTGCTGGGAAAATTGGAAATGAGTATGGCAGAAACTAAGCATTGTCTCCCACTTAACACCATACACCAAGATAAGGTCAAAATGGGTTCATGACCTAGGCATAAAGAATGAGATTATTAATAAATTAGAAGAACATAGGATAGTTTACCTTTCAGACCTGTGGACAAGGAAGGAATTTGTGACCAAAGAAGAACTAAAGATCATTATTTATCACAAAATTTTGATTATATCAAATTGAAAAGGTTTTGCACAAACAAAACTAATGCAGACAAGATTAGAAGGGAAGCAATAAACTGGGAAAATATTTTTACAGTCAAGGGTTCAGATAAAGGCCTCGTTTCCAAAATAGAGAATTGTCTCTAATTTATAAAAAAAATCAAGCCATTCTCCAGTTGCTAAATGGTCAAAGGATATGAACAGACAATTCTCAGATGAAGAAATTGAAACTATTTCTAGCTATATGAAAAGATACTCTAAGTTAATATTGATCAGAGAAATGCAAATTAAGACAACTTTGAAATACCACTACACACCTCTCAGGTTGGCTAGAATGATAGGGAAAGATAATGTGGAATGCCGGAGGGAATTTGGAAAAACTAGGACACTAATACATGGTTACTGGAATTGTGAATACATCCAGCCATTCTGTAGAACGATTTGGAACTATGCCCCAAAAGGTATCAAACTGTGCCCACCCTTTGATCCAGCAGTGTTACTACTGGGCTTATATCTCAAAGCGATCTTAATGAAGGGAAAGGGACCTGTATGTGCAAGATGTTTGTGGCAGCCCCTTTGTAGTAGCCAGAAATTGGAAACTGAATGGATGCCCATCAATTGGAGAATGGCTGAATAAATTACGGTATATGAATATTATGGAATGTTATTGTTCTGTAAAAAGTGACCAACAGGATGATTTCAAAAAGGCCTGGAGAGACTTACATGAACTGATGCTGAGTGAAATGAGCAGGACTAGGAGATCATTATATACTTCAACAACAATACTATATGATGATCAATTCTGATGAATGTGGCCTTCTTCAACAATGAGATGAACCAAATCAGTTCCAATAGAGCTGTAATGAATTGAACCAGCTACACTCAGAGAAAGAACTCTGGGAAATGAGTATGAACCACTACATACAATTTCCAATCCCTCTATTTTTGTCTGCCTGCATTTTTTATTTCCTTCACAGGTTAATTGTACACTATTTCAAAGTCCGATTCTTTTTGTCCAGCAAAATAACAGTATGGACATATATACACATATTGTAAACATATACTTTAAGATATTTAATATGTATTGGTCAACCTGCCATCTGGGGGAGCATATTGGGGAAAGGAGGGAAAAAATTGTAACAAAAGGTTTTGCAATTGTCAATGATGAAAAATTACCCATGCACATATCTTGTAAATAAAAAGCTATAATTTAAAAAAAAATGAATGTATTCAAAGCCACCAAGGCAAACCAGAGAATTTGTTTCCATCAACTCCCATTAAACTAGGACCACCATGGGCTGTTAAAGAGAAGAATCCAAGTTTTTATTGAATTGGCACCCAAACCCATTGATTCAGCCATTGGGGCCTCCAAAAATCCAAGAGTTATAAAGGTTGAAGATTGAGACTATGTTCTTTATCAATAATTCAAAGCTATTCTGTTGGGGGCAATCAAGGAATAGGGGGCTAGCCAGACAAAAGATGTAAAGAGGAGTAAAAATGCTAAGGAAACTCCCATGGTATAATGCTGTAATTACACTTCTGGAGGAGAGACAAGAGGGATCCCTCAGAAAAGGATATAACCTCTTCAAAAATAAAGACTAAGCACAAACAAAATCAGCAAAGTGAGGACTACAAGGATTAAAATTCCCTCCCCATCCTGGGAATTTCCAGTCACTGTTCCTCATGAGTCACGAGGTTGATCAGTAGAATGTCTTTGTGGAAGGTGTAATTTCAGGTCACTTCAGGTCCCAGATGTCCACTCAGGCTTCAAAGGCAGAGTAGGTCCTATTACACCTTTTACCTGGTTGTATGAGTACAACCAGGTTCCTGGGTGTGGATGGCTCTATCTGAAATCAATAAACCCCTAAAGGGACTGTCAGGCCAGGGCTAATTTTTCTTCCTTCGGTACTTGGAATTTATTTATGGAAAAGCCCAAAGAGGGAGTTTGGGCAATCAACTCTTTCTACTGCAGTTCTTATAGGTAAATTATTAAGGTCTTGAAATACCTTCTTAGGAATAAATCTTTGATATCAGATATAGGATCCGAGGTTTGTTGTGAGGAACGGATGGCCAGATAACCCAATATCTTGATTTGGTTCTAATTCTTATTAAAGCTAGAGGACATTTAGTCCATGGTAAGTGGGTTTCTTTTGCCAATTTAGTTAATTGTCTTTTGATTTCCTAATTCATCCACTCAACATTGCCAGAGGACAGGGGGTATGAAAATCCCCAGTGATTTCTAGTGCTTTGGCTAAGTCCCTCAGAATCTTGGCTGTGAAATGAGTTACCTGATTTGGAGTCTATTCTCTCCATTATTCCATATTTAGGAATGATTTGCTCTAATACAATCTTAATCACTGTTGACATGGTTGCTTTGGATAAGGGAAAGGCCTCTATCCAAGAAGTCAAATGGTGCACTATAATCAGCAGATATTTGAGGCATCCTACAGGGAAAAGTTTAGTAAAGTCCACCTGTATGTTCTGAAAAGATCTTATACCAGATGGCCAGCCATCTTGAGATGTATAACACTAAGCAGTTTTGTTTGTCCTTCAACAAACAAGACAGCTATCTACCATTTGAAGGATCAAGGTATATCACCCAGGAGTTACATATTTAGTTAGTATGGCATTGCACAAATTTTGAACATCCCATTGACTCCCTTAGTGTAAGTATTGTAGGACCTTGTCTCATGCATGCTTTGGTCAATACCTCTCTGCCATTTGGTAGAAACCAGCATCTATCTTTCCATTCAATTACTCCAAGGAACAGAGCTTTTTCAATTTCTTCCTTTGTGGAAGTAGGAGAGGGCAGATTAGATGGAAGCATTGGAATCAGTGCATACATACTTGGATTCTCACTTCTCTCCACAGCCTCTTGTGCCTCTTCATCTGCTAATTGATTGACTTGGACTTCAAAAGGATTCCCACCCTGATCCCTTCTCACATGTATTTCAGATATATTCCAGGGTTTCAATTTGCTCTCCAATACCTCTCAGATTAATGTATGATATGCTAGTTCAAAAAGATGAAAAAGTTTTTTTTTTTAATATTGAGAGAGCTAGAACTGGGGGTGACATAAGCATTTGTTTCAAAACTTTGCTCCCCCTCGGAGTCCCAATAGATACAATTGGGACTTTGTTCCAACAAATATTGATATAGAGGCTTAGTGATGGAAGCACAGGAGTCGATCCAGGCTCTACAATACCTTACTAAGCCCAGAAACTTCCTCAGCTCCTTTTTAGTTTTTAGTAATGCCATATCTATGGTATCCTTAATAATTCTAACCTGATCCAATTTCTTACTCCATTCACTGATCAGATGACTTAAGTATTTAATCTCTCTCTCCACAAATTGAAACTTTTCTTTTGGAAACTCTGAATCCTGATTCCCTGATGAAGTTCAGTAAATTAATAGTGCTTTTACTAGTATTTTCCCTCCTATCTCTAGTAATCAACAGATCATCTACATATTGTAATACTTTAGTTCCTGTAATTGGTATAAAGCCTTGTAGGAATTTTTCCAATACCTGACCAAACAAATTTGGGGATTTTGTGTAGACCTAAGTGGGTATGGACCATTGAAATTGCTCCTTTCTAAAAGAATAGGAGTTCTCCCACTCAAATGCACAAATCCTTCTGCTGTCCTCCTCTAAGGGGCAGATCCAGAATGCTTCTTTTAAGATCCAGAACATTGATAAAGAATGAGATTATAAATAAATTAGAGGAAATAGGATAGTTTACCTCTCAGACCTGTGGAAGAGGAAGGAATTTATGACCAAAGAAGAACTAGAGATCATTACTGATCACAAAATAGAAAATTTTGATTATATTAAATTGAAAAGTTTTTGTACAAACAAAACTAATGCAGACAAGATTAGAAGGGAAGCAATAAACTGGGAAAACATTTTTACAATCAAAGGTTCTGATAAAGCCCTCATTTCCAAAATATAGAGAGAATTGACTCTAATCTATAAGAAATCAAGCCATTCTCCAATTGATAAATGGTCAAAAGATATGAACAGGCAATTTTCAGCTGAAGAAATTGAAACTATTGCTAGCCATATGAAAAGATGCTCCAAGTCATTATTAATTAGAGAAATGCAAATTGACAACTCTGAGATACCACTACACACCTGTCAGATTGGCTAGAATGACAGGGAAAGATAATGCAGAATGTTGGAGGGGATGTGGGAAAAGAGGGACAGTAATACATTGTTGGTGGAATTGTGAATACATCCAGCCATTCTGGAGAACAATTTGGAACTATGCTCAAAAAGTTATCAAAATGTGCATACCCTTTGACCCAGCAGTGTTTCTACTGGGCTTATATATCAAAGAGATTTTTAAGAAGGGAAAGGGACCTGTATGTGCAAGAATGTTTATGGCAGCCCTCTTTGTAGTGGCCAGAAATTGGAAACTGAGTGGATGCCCATCAATTGGAGAATGGCTGAATAAATTGTGGTATATGAATATTATGGAATGTTATTGTTCAGTAAGAAATGATCAACAAGATGATTTCAGAAAGGCCTGGAGAGACTTACATGAACTGATGCTGAGTGAAATGAGTAGGACCAGGAGATCATTATATACTTCAACAACAATACTATATGATGATCAATTCTGATGGACCTGGCCATCTTCAGCAATGAGATGCACTAAATCAGTTCCAATGGAGCAGGAATGAATCGAACCAGCTATACCCAGCGAAACAACTCTGAGAGATGACTATGAACCACTACATAGAATTCCCAATCCCTCTATTTTTGTCCACCTGCATTTTTCATTTCCTTCACAGGCTAATTGTACACTATTTCAAAGTCCGATTCTTTTTGTCCAGCAAAATAATTGTTTGGACATGTATACTTATTTTGTATCTAATTTATACTTTAACATGCATAACATGTACTGGTCAATCTGCCATCTGGGGGAGGGGATGGGGGAAAGGAGGGGAAAAATTGGAACAAAAGGTTTGGCAATTGTCCATGTTATGAAATTACCCATGCATATAACTTCTAAATAAATAGAAAAAAATAAAAAAAAAAAGAAGTCATGTTGCTTCGATAGAAATTAGTATCCAAATATACTTATCTGGCAGGAGTTAAATTACAATTACTCATACTTACATTAGTAAGACTATAATGGTATTTATGTTACTTATTGTTTCTCTTTGATTTTGGGACAGATATGCTGATTGAATAAAACAATATCTCCAAGTTGAAAAAAAAAATAAGATCTAACATATTGGGCAGAGACAAGATGGCAGAGACAACACACATTTCTTTCTAACCTTCTTTACAACTCTCACACTAATTATGAAATCCAGGTACTGCATTAGCTCTGGACTGGCAGAACCCACAAATATAGGGAGTGCAACTAATTATGAGCAGAAGATAATTTTGAAGATCACCAGAAAAGGTCTGTATCAATTAAGGGAGGGAGGCAGCCAATGCAAGCAGCTGAGTACAAACTCTAGCACACACAGTGCAGAGTCCCAGGGTAATACAGTCTGCAGCGGCAGTCTCCATGTGGCAGAGGAACTACAGGGAGAAAACAGACCAGAAAAGATCTGTTTCAATCAGAAACAGGAGGGCGGCAGCAAAGGCCAAACAGCTGTGTACAGATGCCAGCTCAGAGAGCACAGAGTCTCAGGGAGGTGCAGATTCCATTGGCAGTGCAGACTCCATGGGACAGTGCAGACTCCATGTGGCAGAGAATCTACAGGGAGGAATCTACAGGAATCTACAGCAATGTTAGCCACGCTGCCCTGGTTGCAAGCCTATGGTAAGTCAGCAGAGGAGTTATAAAACATCCAACACAAACTCAAAAAGCCATTAGTGAACCCCAAAATGTCAGAATCTCATGGGACCTGGCCATGCCTATCAAGCATAAGGAGTGAATCAGCACTAACCTAGCGCAGCCACTTGGATAACCTCCCCTGCCCTAAAGGCAGACCTTAACTTTAAAAAAAAAATGAGTAAAAAAGTAAAGAGGATTCTGATAATAGACAGCTTTTGTGATGAAAGAGAAGAACAAATATCAAACCCTGAGGAGACTAAAGACATTTAGTCCTCAGATGAAGCCCCAAGAGATGATATAACCTAGTCCCCATAACAGAAAACTCTCCTAGAAGAAATTTAAAAGGATCTTAAAAGAGAGCTAGAAGACAAATAGGAAAAGGAAATGAAAAACTTTCAAGAGGATTGAGAAAAGACATATAACTCACTGAAAGATAGATTTAATAAAATGGGGGGTGGGGGGGTAGAGGGAAGCAATTCCAAGAAAAACAGAATTTGTGAAATGGAAAAAGAAAATAATTCCTTAAAAAACAGAATTTGTGAAGTGGAAAAAAATTCTATAGAACAAAACAACTCATTTAAAAACTCAATTACACAAATCCAAAAAAAGTTTAAAAAGTAAATAAAGAAAATAATTCACTAAAATTCAGAATTGAACAAATAGAAATGAATGACTCAATGAGACAACAAGCATCAGTCAGGCAAAACCAAAAAAAAATTTTTTAAATAGAAAAAATGTAAAATACCAAATTGGGAAAACAACCAATCTGGAAAGTAGATCTAGGAGAGACAATATAAGGACTATTAGACTGCCTGAAGTACATGATGAAAAAAAGAGCCTAGACACTATCTTTCAGGAAATCATCAAAGAGAACTTCCTGGATATCATAGAATCAGAAGGTAAAATGACCATTGAAAGAATTTACCGAATATCTCCTGAAAGAGACCCCAAAATTAAAACCCCAAGGAATATCATAGCTAAATTTGAGAACTATTGGACCCAAGAAAAAATATTACAAGCAGCCAGAAAGAAATAAGTCAAATACTGAGAATCTACAATAAGGATTATTCAGGACCTAGCAGCTTCCACTTTAAAGGATCAAAGGGCCTGGAATCTAATATTCCAAAAAGCATAGGAATTCGGAATGCAGCAAACAACAAATTACCCTGATAAACTGAGCATTTTCTTTCAGGGAATAAGATAGACATTTAATGAAACTAGTAAACTCCATTTATTTTTGATGAAAAGGCCAGAGCCAAACAAAAAATTTGACCTCCAAATATGGTAAAAAGAAAAAAAAAACTCTTGAGAATTCTATTTTTGATATGGGTATATATTGAGAGTACATGTATAATCCAATTTTACTGTTATAATGTAAAAAAGAAACTAGAGATGGAAAGGGAATTATGACAGGAAAAAAAGGGAAAAGTGGAGGTAAAATGAGAGAAATTTCATCTCAGGAAGAGGCAAAGAAAACATTATAATTTAGGGAAAGAAGGGAAGGTGATGAATGAATATTGTGTGAATCTTACTCTCATCAGATTTGGCCCAAAGAAAGAATATTAGATATATTTTGTTTCATCTCTCATCTTACAGAAAAATGGGAGGGAAAGGGGAAAAAGGGAAAGGGTAAGCTAAAGAGAAGGGAAAACAGAAATAGTAGGGAAAAGGGATAAGAAAGGGGGAAGGTATTAAAGATGGGAGAATGCTTGAGGCAAATAGGAAAAGGGGAAAAGGAAAGAGAAAAGTATAATTTGGGTTTAATAAGATGGCAGGAAATACAGCATTAGTAGTTTTAATTGTAAATGTGAATGGAGCGAATTATCCCATAAAATGCAAATGGATAGCAGATTGGATTAAAAGCTACAATAATACAATATGTTGTTTACTAGAAATACATTTAAAGCAGAGTGATACATACAGAGTAAAGGCAAAAGGCTGGAGCAGAACATATTATGCTTCAGGTGAAGTAAACAAACAAACAAACCAAAAAAACATCCAGATCTCAGATCAAACAAAAGCAAAAATTGATCTAATTAAAAGAGATAAGAAAGGGTATCTTGCTAAAGATAGTCTAGATAATGAAGCAACATCAATATTAAACATATATGCACCAAGTGGTGTAGCATCAAAATTCCTAAAGGAAAAGTTGAGAGTTGCAAGAAGAAATAGAAAGCAAAACTATAATAGTGGGAGATCTCAACCTTGCTCTCTCAGAACTAGATAAATCAAACTACAAAATAAATAAGAAAGAAGTTAAAGAGGCAAATTAGAATACTAGAAAAACTAGATATGATAGATCTTTGGAGAAAATTTAATAGAGACAGAAAGGAGTACACTTTCTTCTCAGCAGTTCGTGGAACCTATACAAAAATTAACCATATATTAGGACATAAAGACCTCAAAATCAAATTCAGAAGGCAGAAATAGTAAATGCATTTTTTCAGATCACAGTGCAATAAATATTACATTCAATAAAGGTCCAGGGAAAAATAGACCAAAAAGAAGGTGGAAACTAAATAATCTCATTCTAAAGAATGAATGGTGAAACAGCAAATCATTGACACAATAATTTCATCCAAACTAATGACAATAATGAGGCAACATACCAAATTTGGGGGTACAGCCAAAGTGGTTATAAGTGGAAATCTTATATGTCTAGATGCTCACTTGTACAAAATAGAGAAAGAGAAAATCAATAAATTGGGCTTGCAACTAAAAAAAGTTACCAAAACAACAACAACAACAACAACAACAAATTAAAACCCCCCCAATAAATACCAAACTTGAAATTCTAAAAATAAAAGGAAAGATCAATAAAAGTGAAACTAAAAAAATATTGAATTAATAAATAAAACTGAGTTGGTTTTATGATAAAACCAACAAAATAGATAAACTTTTAGTCAATTTGATTTAAAAAAAAGGAAAATCAAATTGTTAGTCTCAAAAATGTAAAGGGAGAACTATCCACCAATGAAGAGGAAACTAGAGCAATTATCAGGAGTTACTTTGCCCAGCTTTATACCAATAAATTTGACCTAAGTGAAATGGAGGAAAACCTGCAAAAATATAGGTTGCCTAGATTAACAGAAGAGGAAATAAATTACTTAAATACTTCCATTTTAGAAAAAGAAATAGAACAAACTATTAACCAACTCCTTAAGAAACAATCCCCAGGACCAGATGGATTTACATGTAAATTCTACTAAACATTTAAAGAACAATTAATTCCAATACTATCACAAAGTATTTGAAAGAATAGGGAATGAAGGACTGCTACCAAAATTCCTTTTATGACACAGACATGATACTGATACCTATACCAGGTAGGTTGAAAACAGAGAAAAAAAATTATAGACCAATCTCCCTAATGAATATTGATGCAAAAATCTTAAATAAAATATTAGCAAAGAGATTACAGAAAATCATCTCCAGGATAATACACCACAACCAAATAGAATTTATACCAGGAATGCAGGGCTGGTTCAATATTAGGGAAACTATGAACATAATTGTCTATATCAATAACCAAATTACCAAAAACCATATGATTATCTCAATAGATTCAGAAAAAGCCTTTGAGGAAATCCAACACCCATTCCTATTAAAAACACTAGAGAGTATAGGAATAAATGGACTTTTCCTTAAATTAGTAGAATCACATGTAATGGTAATAAACTGCAACCATTCCTAATAAGATTAGGGGTGAAAACAAGGTTGCCCACTTTCACTATTACTGTTCAATATTGTATTAGAAATGTTATCTTTGGCAATAAGAGAAGATAAAAAGATTAAAGAAATTAGAGTAGGTAATGAGGAAACCAAATTATCACTCTTTATAGATGGTATGATGGTATACTTAGAGAACCCCAGAGAATCAACTAAGAAGCTATTAGAAATAATCCACAACTTTAGCAAAGTTGCAGGATATAAAATAAGTCCACATTAATCATCCGCATTCTTATACATCACCAACAAAATCCAATAGCAAGAGATACAAAGAGAAATTTCATCTAAAATAACTGTTGATAATATAAAATATTTGTGAATTTATCTGCCAAGAGAAAGTCAGGAACTTTATAAGCAAAACTATAAAACACTTTCCACATAAATAAAGTCAGATCTAAGCAATTGGAGAAATATCAAGTGCTTTTGGATAGATTGAGCAAATATAATGAAGATTACAATACTCCCTAAGGTCATTTATTATTTAGTGCTATACCAATAAAACTCCCAAGAAACTATTTTAATGAACTAGAAAAAACAATAACAAAATTCATCTGGAAGAATAAAAGGTCAAGAATTTGAAAGGAATTAATGAAGAGAACACCAAATGAAGGTGGTCTAGCTGTACCAGATCTAAAACTATATTATTGCTATTGGCTAAGAAATAGAGAAGTTGATCAGTAGAATAGGTTAGGTTCACAGCACAAAATAGCCAATGACTAAAACAATCTAGTATTTGACAAACCCAAAAGCCCCACCTTTTGGGATAAGAATTCACTATTTGACAAAAACTGCTGGGAAAATTGGAAATTAACATGGCAGAAAGTAGGCATAGATCCACACCTAACACTCTATACCAAGATAAGGTTGAAATGGGTTCATGATCTAGACTTAAAGAATGATATCATAAACAAATTTGTAGAATGTAGGATGGTTTACTTCTCAGATTTGTGAAGGAGGAAGGAATTAGTGACCAAAGAAGAATTACAGATCATTACTGATCATAAAATAGATCATTTTGATTACATTAAGTTAAAAAGTTTTGTGCAAACAAAACTAATACAGACAAGATTAGAAGGGAAGCAATAAACTGGGAAAACATTTTTACATCCAAAGGATTTGATGAAGACCTCATTTCTAAAATATATTGAGAATTGGCTCAAATTTATAATAGTTCAAGCCATTCTCAAATTGATAAATACTCAAAGGATATGAACAGATAATTTTCAGATGAATAAATTGAAACTATTTTTAGCCACATGAAAAGGTGCTCCAAATCACTATTGATCAGAGAAATACAAATTAAGACACCTCTGAGATACCACTACACACCTGTCAGATTGCCTAAGATGACATGAAAAATAATGTTGAATGTTGGAGGGGATGTAGGAAAACTGTGACACTGATACATTGCTGATGGAACTGTGAATGGATCCAGCCATTCTGGAGAGTAGTTTGGAACTATGCTCAAAAAGTTATCAAACTGGGCATACCTTTTGATCCAGCTGTGTTTCTACTGGGCTTATATCCCAAGTAGATTTTAGAGGAGGGAAAGGGACCCACATGTGCAAAATTGTTTGTGACAGCCCTTTTTATAATGGTAAGAAACTGGAAACTGAATGGATGCTCATCAATTGGAAAATGGCTGAATAAATTATGATATATGATTGCTATGGAATGCTATTGTTTTGTAAGAAATGACCAGGATGATTTCAGAGAGGTTTTGTCGATCTACATGAACTGATGCTAAGTGAAATGAGGAGAACTAGGAGATCATTATACACGGCAACAACAAGACTATATGATGAATTCTGATGGACATGGCTCTCTTCAACATTGAGATGATTCAAATCAGTTACATTTGTTTTTTTCAAATAGCTTTTTATTTAGAAGTTATATGCAAGGGTAATTTTACAGCATTAACAATTGCCAAATCTTTTGTTCCAATTTTTCCCTTCCTTCCCCCCACCCCATCCCCCTGATAGTAGGTTGACCAATACATGTTAAATATGTTAAAGTATAAATTAAATACAATATAAGTATACATGTCCAAACAGTTATTTTGCTGTACAAAAAGAATCAGACTTTGAAATAGTGTACAATTAGTCTGTGAAGGAAATCAAAAATGCAGGCGGACAAAAATATAGGGATTGGGAATTCTATGTAGTGGTTCATAGTCATATCCCAGAGTTCTAAACCAGTTTCATATGTACAGTGATGAAGAGAGCCATCTATTCCCAGAGAGAGAACCATGGGAACAGAGTGTGGAACACAATATAGCATTCTCACTCTCTTTATTTGCTTACATTTTGTTTTCTTTCTCAGTTTTCTTTTTCTTCCTTCTTGATATGATTTTTCTTCTGCAACAAGATAACTGTATAAATATGTATACATATATTGTATCTAACATGTATTTCAACATATTTAACATGTATTGTACTACATGCCAGCTAAGGGAGGGGGTAGGGACAAGGAGGGGAAAATTAGGAACAAAAGCTTATGCAACAGTCAATGTTGGAAAAATTATCCATGCCTATGCTTTGTAAATAAAAAGCTTTAATACCGATAAAAAATAAAAGTTCCAGCACACTAAACTACTGGAATTGGGGGTCCTTCTCAGGATAGTGTGTGGATCTATACAACTGTATGGGAAGGCAGGACTATTTTATTAATTTCTCTTAGGTCTTGTACTAATCTGAATGTGCCATCTTTCTTTTGGACTGGTAAAATGGACATATTGAAGGGTGAAATACAAAGCTCAATCAGTTTATTCTGTATGACAGGTTTCAATCCCAGTCTATCTTCATTAGAAATAGGATATTGCTTAATTCTTACTACCTCCTTTGGGTCTCCGAGTGTAATTTTTGTAGGTATGATGTCAACTCTACCTGGATTATCTAATCTTGCCCATAATCGAGGAAGATTTCTGTTAGTTCCACCTCTTGGAGCTTTGTCATTTTGCTGGTATATATATTTACCTCCTTCAGTATCAAGGCTATTCCTAGTTGAGTAATTAAATCCCTTTCCAGTAAATTTGTTTCAGCTTTGGGAACCAGAAATATTTTACAGAATATTTCCTGAACCCTCATTCTGATTTTACATCTTTTGGTTATGGGGATTAGGAAATTTCTCCTTTTACTCCTAAAATAATCAATGTTTCTTTAGATAATTCAACCCCAAGATTGAGGTTTCAGGTGGCTCCCATGTCTATGAGGAAACATTGTTCCTCCTCCTCTTATGACCCCACTAATAATTTGCTAAAGGTTCAAGGTGAGTGCTAAAGAATCCTTAATTTCTCTAGTCTTCACCTAGTTGTGTGAGAAAGTACTTCTTGTTCTTTCTTTGTGGACAATATCACAGAATGTGCCCTTTTCCTTGACATTGCCAACATGTGGTTGGGGCTCTGCTTTCCTCACTTCTGTCCCTAAAAGTTCTTCTCCTTGAAAGCCCTTATCAACAGAGCCTCAGTATAGCTCACTGGTTGGGGCCTCTCTCTTTGTCCAACTAGCATTAGAATCCTAGCCTACTTTTTCTTTTTCTCCTGATCCCTTCAGGTATAAACTTTAGTTGCTTCCTCTAGTAGAGTAGCAAGTGATTTATAGTTCTACCCATCTAACTTCTGCAATGTTCTACTAATATCTAGCCAGGAGTTTGTTACAAAGTGTAATTTCAAATTTGCTTAATTTCTGGATCATCTGGATCCAGACTAGACTATTTCCTCATACTTTTTTTAGTTATTCAAATATTCTGCAGGGGATTCCTCTTTTCCTTCTGTCACTGAAAAGGCTTTCTTAAGATTTTGTGTTCTGGGTACTGCATTTCTGACCTCTGTAACAATTCTCTCAAATCCTGTAGATCTTTTTGGTCAATAGGAATTACTCCCTCTGCTGGGGGGATGTTTACAATCCCATTCTTTGAGAGCTGCCTGCCTCAGCATTCCCTATTCTTCCTGCATAAATAGAGTATTTAAAATTGACATTAATTCACCCCAGGATTACAAGCTTGGGTCCAGAAACTACTTTAATTGTTCTGCCAGTCCTGTTAGGTCCTCCATTCAGGATTTCATTTCCTTCTTAAAACCCCTAACATCAGTTGTACTGAATGGAGCATTTCTATAACCCATAGTCCCTGGCCCAGTGGGAACCTCTCTCAGAGGGAATTGTCTAGTTTCTGGCATCCTGGGATCTGGCAATCCTAAAAGGAAGTTTTCAAGATTCCATTGCAACTGTCTGATTTCTGTCCTTAGAGAACTATATGGCCTTGTCAGAGTAGGGGTAGAGGGAGTGATAGCAGCAGAAGTAGAAGCAGAAGGGGAATTGAAGTAAGGAGGAGGGAGAGAGAGGAGGGGATATTTATCCTCATTTTTCACTATTTATTTCTGTATCTTACTTCCCTAATTCAAGAATACCCTTGCCCCAGGAAGCCACAAACTAGCACATATAATCTCCTCTGGATTCACATACTCCTTTGCATAAATAGATTGAATTTTTGACACCCAATCTTCAGGGGAACCATAAAGGGGTCAAATGGTTCCATCCTCTATATTCTTGTTTCCCCATGCAAAAAACAAACAAACAAAAAAAAGTTTTTTTGGTTTCATCCCTATATTTTGGTAATTTATCCCAATTTCTAAATCTATTTCCCAAGGGTCTGTCTATTGGTACCTTAATTTGCTTGTCCACAAAAATTTTATTTTTGAGTGAGAAACTCCCATTGGACAAGACTTCCAGTATCAGGTTCATTGCAAGTCTCAATTCAGGGGTGTGCTTCTAGCCTCCCCTTTTTCAATCACCCAAACAAACTGTTCTGACACTTTCAGGAATCTAGTGCCCTCACATTCCAAGATTAAACTTATTGTGGGTTATATGCACAGAACTGCTGACTGAAGTCCTGACCTCTTTCAGGAATTTAATGCTAATGCCCTCATATTCCAGGATCCAACTTCTTTTTTTTTTTAATTTTTTTTAGCTTTCTCATATATAAAATACTTTTTTTTTAATTTTTATTTAATAATTACTTTATATTGACACTCGTTTCTGTTCCGATTTTTTTTTCCCTCCCTCCCTCCACCCCCTCCCCTAGATGGCAAGCAGTCCTTTATATGTTGGATATGTTGCAGTATATCCTAGATACAATATATGTTTGCAGAACCGAACAGTTCTCTTGTTGCATAGGGAGAATTGGATTCAGAAGGTATAAATAACCCGGGAAGAAAAACTAAAATGCAGATAGTTCACATTCGTTTCCCAGTGTTCTTTCTTTGGGTGTAGCTGCTTTTGTCCGTCATTTATCAATTGAAACTCAGGTCTCTTTGTCAAAGAAATCCATTTCCATCAAAATATGTCCTCATACAATATCGTTGTCGAAGTGTATAATGATCTCCTGGTTCTGCTCATTTCACTTAGCATCAGTTCATGTAAGTCTCGCCAGTCCTCTCTGTATTCATCCTGCTGGTCATTTCTTACAGAACAATAATATTCCATAACATTCATATACCACAATTTACCCAGCCATTCTCCAATTGATGGGCATCCATTCATTTTCCAGTTTCTAGCCACTACAAACAGGGCTGCTACAAACATTTTGGCACATACAGGTCCCTTTCCCTTCTTTAGGATTTCTTTGGGATATAAGCCCAATAGAAACACTGCTGGATCAAAGGGTATGCACAATTTGATAATTTTTGGGCATAATTCCAGATTGCTCTCCAGAATGGTTGGATTCATTCACAACTCCACCAACAATGCATTAAGCACTGATCTTTCTGGTGTCTTCTCTTGATACTTTTTCTTCAGATATTGTTCCATTTCACTGACTATATCCTATGCCTAAAATTCTATCTCTCCTCACCTCTCTTGGTGATCTGGCATCCTTAAAAATGCCAAAGCCCTATTTTTTCCAGAAAAACTTTCTTGCTTCATCCCTTTACCCACTGCTAGCATTTTCCCATACTTCATATTTCATTGTATAGTTATTTTATCATACAGAGTTGCTTACCTGTTTTCTCTCCCCACATCTTAGAATGTGAGCTCTCAATGCTTGGCATAATCCCTGGATTATCTAATGGATTGTCTAAGAGAACATGTTACTAATCATCCAAAGATAATCCACTTTGAGGATTAACTCTATACTACTTTATCCATTTCCAGCAATAGCATACCCAAAACATACCCTCCAGAGAAAATCCAAGGCACTTAGCTATACTTTCCCAAGTTAGTGGTCCATCTCCCTGCCTATAATAGATCACCTTCATCCTTCTCATAGTGATCACCAAGGTTGCAAACTCATGGAATCTATAATATTTACACCTTGTTCTATCTCAAGAGAGCTGTAGATTGATCTTCACTATTTTGACATGTTAAACTAAGAGTGGTTAAATACCATTTTCCATTCTTAGTCAATGGAATCCAATTAGTATTTGACCTACTTTATTCAGTGCTTTATGTCTCTACATTGGAAAGCAAACTCTATACTTTTAGTTTCATAACCATAACATACCATATTAATAGTCTAATGGATAAAGTGAAATATTCAAGAAAGTTCATGTTGAAGAAAACATGCAAGGTTTGGGAGGCAGTGAGAAGGAAAAAATGTAATAGTTAGTTAGTCTTCTGTTTGCTTCATGCAGAATTTCTCAAGTGAAAGACATTCTCTTTCAGGTACTAAGGACCACCCAGGTCAGTGAGGCAGAACTTTGAGACAGATGGTCTCCTCAGGATGGCCTCTTTGGGAATAAATTCTCTTATGTCTAAAAAGCTGTGCTGGAAAATGCCTTTAGATCCCTCACAACAGTCTCAAAGACTACCAGTTCTGGGACATCCAAAATAAAATATTTCCCTTTCCAGACCTGTTATATTCTTACGCATGCTGTTCTCCCTGAAACCTCCTTCCCCACCCTTCCCCATGCATTCCCTCTCCCTACTTCCCTATATACACACATATCTCATCAATTCCTTTGTTCCCCTGAGCAAATCCCCATAAGCTTATACTGACCAATTTGAAAGTCTGCTATTAGATTTGAGGCTCCCAGGTCTATTCCAAGTCTGTGTGGTTGCCACATTCATTACTCATGAAAGAGACAGCAAGATCTAACTCTCCACAGATCTTGTAGTTTTTACGCCCACTTTTGGACTTGACCATAACTGTGTTAGACCCAATCTTTGGTAGAAAGAGCATTCAAGAATGGCATCTCCAACACATTAGGGTTTGGGTTTGTTATTTTTTTTTTAATTCTAGTTTAGCCACTGTGTGTGTGTGTGTGTGTGTTTATTTGTGTGAGATTTACTAACATGAGTATCAATGGCAGCAAATTAAGCTGTTGTTGCATTTGCATAACACATGAAAATAACAATAATACTGTATGTAAGTTTAAAATGAAAGATACTTCCTATAAATGTGTGAGAGACTCTGAAAATAGTCACAAATCTAAGCCAATGTTAACATAGTCACATAGCCAAAATTTCCATGAAAATATTTCCAACCAAAGCACCAGTAAAACTACAAATCTCTATAGGTCGGGTTCTAGTTCTCATCAGACATTAGCTGCCTCACAATCATCTGAGATTCCTCAATGCCCAAGCTCACCATCCACGCCTCACTCTAGTCGTCCATTTTGAAAAGCAGCCATCTTCTCTCCTAAGTCACAGAACATTAAAATCCTGTATTATAGTTTGCAAAAACTGCATGAAACCAACATATAGCTTGAAATGGTTATAGTGAAGATATTTTTCATCATCTGGTATCAAGAGAAAGGAGTCAACTGAGATTTCTCACTTCTTAATTCCCCTGCCTCTCTCATTTTATAAATTACTAGAAATGATATTAATATATTTTACTATCATTTACTTTAGCAATAATGGCATGATTTAGGGATAATCTAAACCTGTGATTTCATCAATGTAGGGAATTCCTTGTAAGGACATTATCTTTATCAAGGCCAAGTGCTTTTCATTTTAACAATACATTTTACATATGTCTTCTAACTTTGTTTTCTCAATAATACAGTGAAGTAGTAGACAGAACCAAAGCAAGGCAGAAACAAGACAGGTAGTTGTAAAGAGCACAGAATGTTGTGGCTAAAACAAGAAATACTTCTTCATATTACCTTTCAGTCACACATATCCTGCTCTACATGTCTAAGTGTTTTGTAATAAATAAAATCAGAAGTGAAAGTTCAAAGCCTCTGGCAAATATTCCAAAAAAGCACAATCTTCAAACACAGGGCCTTGAAATTTTTAAATCTTGCATAGGGCATACAAATACCTTATTGAGCATTGATTGAAAATTTGTAATTATACTAAAAAAGTCATTAAGCTGGACATACCTATTGATCAAGTAACACCACTACTAGTCATATATTTACTTCTTTTATCCAAAAAAGTAAAAGGCAAAGTTATTTTATACATATTTAGAAAAATGTATATGTATATATACATATATAAACATATTTGTAGACTACATACAAAACTTATTTATGTGTGTATATATACATACATATGCAATAGATAGATATTTTATGTAAGAGGTAATAGCAAAGCAGTTGAAGGAATGTAGATATCCATAAATTTTTAAGTGACTCTTTATGTAGATAGATAGGTAAGCACATATATGTGTGTGTGTGTGTGTGTGTGTGTAAACATATGTATACATAAATATACATACACACACATATATTTGTATGTATGTATGTATGTATATATGTATTGAGGCAGCTAGAATGCAATGGATAAAATGCTGAACCTGGAGTCCAAAAGATCTAAGTTCAAATTCAGCCTCAGAGGCTTATAAGCAATTTGACTATAGGCAAGTTACTTAACTTCTCTCTGCCTGTTTTCTCATTTGTAAAATAAGAATAACAGCAAATAGTTTGGAACATGTGTAGCTCAGTGCCTAGCATATAGTATTACAAAAGCAATTAACTATTTGTTCCCTCTAGTAATATAATCAATTATTATCCTATAAGAATTCTTACTTTATTTTCCATTATCATTGCTAATATATTCCTTATATTGGCACCTATTGCTTTTTATCCCCTTATTAACTCTTTATGTCTATATACATAATGCCTTTAGGGATACCCAAGCTTCTACTTAAAACAAAAGCTTATCTTTTTTTTTTTAATTTTAGCTTTTTATTTACAAGATATTTGCATGGGTGATTTTTCAGCATTGACCTTTGCAAAATCTTCTGTTCCAACTTTCCTCCTCCTTCCCCCAACCTCTTCCCCAGATGGCTGTTAGACCAATATATGTTAAATATGTTAAAGTATATATTAAAGACAATATATGTGTACATAGTTATGCAGTTATCTTGCCACACAAGAAAAATCAAATTTAGAAATAAAGTAAAAATAACCTGAGAAGGAAAACAAAAATGCAAGTGGGCAATAACAGAAGGAGTAGAAATGCTATGTTGTGATCCATACTCATTTCCCATAGTTCTTTTGCTGGGTGTCACTGATTCTCTTTATTACTGAACAATTGGAACTGTTTGGTTCATCTCATTGTTGAAGAGAGCCACGTCCATCAGAATTGATAATCATATAGTATTGTTCTTGAAGTGTATAATGATTTCCTGATTCTGCTCATTTCATTTAGCATCAGTTCATGTAAGTTTCTCCAGGCCTTTGTGAAATCATCCTGATGATCATTTCTTACAAAACAATAATATTCTGTAACATTCATATACCACAATTTATTCAGCCATTCTCCAGTTGATGCACATCCATTCAATTTCCAGTTTCTGCCCACTACAAAAAAGGGCTGCCACAAATATTTTTGCATTTATGGGTCCCTTTCCCTTCTTTAAAATCTCTTTGGGATATAAGTCCAGTAGTAACACTGCTGGATGAAAGGATATGCACAGTTTGATGACTTTTTTTTATTGTAATTTTTTATTGACAGAACATATGCCTGGGTAATTTTTTACATTGGACAACCTGATCTTATTGGAAATGGTTCCAATTTATCCCCATTGCATATGATGCTTCCTGATGGTTTTAAATAGATGCTACTGATTATTTTAAGGAAAAGTCCATTCATTCCTCTCAAGTGTTTTTTAATAGCAATGGATGTTGGATTTTATCAAAGGCTTTTTCTGCATCTATTGAGATGATCATATGGTTTTTGTTAATTTGGTTATTGATATAGACAATTATGTTCAGAGTTTTCCTAATATTGAACCAGCCATGCATTGCTGGTATAAATCCTACTTGGTCATGGTGCATTATCTTTTTTTATTTAAGATTTTTGCATCGATGTCCATTACGGAGATTGGTCTATAAGTTTCTTTTCAACCTACCTGTTTAGGTATCAGTATCATATCTGTGTCATAAAAGGAATTTGGTAGGACTTCTTCATTCACTATTCAAATAGTTTATATAACATTGGAGTCATCCTCATACAGTATTGTTGTTGAAGTGTATAATGATCTTCTGGTTCTGCTCATTTCACTCAGCATCAGTTCATATAAGTCTTTCCAAGCCTCTCTGTATTCATCCTGCTGGTCATTTCTTTCAGAACAATAATTTTCCATAACATTCATTTTACCCAACCATTCTCCAATTGATGGACATCCATTCATTTTCCAGTTTCTAGCCACTACAAAAAGGGTTGCCACAAACATTTTGGCACATACAGGTCCTTTTCCCTTCTTTAATATTTCTTTGGCTATAAGCCCAGTAGTAACACTGCTGGATCAAAGGGTATGCACAGTTTGATAACGTTTTGGGCACAATTCCAGGTTACACTCCAGAATGGTTGGATTTGTTCACAACTCCACCAACAATGCATCAATGTCCCAGTTTTCCCACATCCCCTCCAACATTCATCATTATTTTTTCCTGTCATCTTAGCCAATCTGACAAGTGTGTAGTGGTATCATTCCCATTTTTCTTCTAGCTCTCTTGTGAGAGCCTTTTTAATTTCTTCTATGAGAGTCTTATGTGTTGAGGATCAGATCATACCCCACTTTGGGGATTCATCTGGAGACAGTCTGTTTTTAGTCTCCTTGGGGTTTAAATTCTACTCTCTATCCATATAGAAGCTATCAATAGTTGGGTTTAAAGTCTACTCTCTATCCATATAGAAATTATCAATCGTTATAGTGCACTTTAATTTTTTGCTCACTTTGTCAAAAGTCAAAGAAAACAAGCTAACAAGAAAAACAAATGGTCTGCTTTTTGTGGGGAGGGGGCAGGCTGGCTGGATGGTATTACTGAGCTTCCTCTACAGACTGCATGAGGCAGCAGAAAGGTACTGGCAGGACAGGAATGGCTGCCCTGAGTCTGTGCTCTAAGACTCGGAGAGCATGCTGAGACACTGTGGGTGGGTGTGGCCAGGATCCAAGAGACCCTAGTTTTTCCAGGGTTCTAGTCTTCACCCCCCTATGTTTTTAGCTTCTCTGCTTGTCTACTAGCTTGCTGCCAGGGCAAAGTAGCCAATACTGTGTTAAAGCTCTTTCCACAGAAACGACTGATAACACACCCCAACCCCTCTGGTTTGTTCATCTGTGAGCTGCCTGCCTTACTCTGTCTGCTGTGCTGCCCCTGCCTGCCTTCAGTCTGCACCTGATCTAATTATCCCTACCCCTGAGCAAAAACAGACCTTTTCTGGTGAATTTTGAAGATATCGTCTCTTGGTAATTATTTATGGCTTTTTTCAGTCAAGCTCTAATTCTGAGGCTTGTCATGAAATAAATTATTCTGAGAGAAAACAAGGAGCTTAAGCAGATGTGTGCCTCCTCTCTGCCATCTTGGCCAGAAGTCCCCCTAATCATTCTTTAAAATAAGATTATTTAGTTTCCAATTACTTTTTGCTCTATTTACCCCTAGCTTTTTGTTAAATGTAGTTTTTACTGCATCATTATTTGAAAAGAATGCATTTACTATTTCTACCTTTCTGCATTTAATTTTGAGGTCTTTATATCCTAATATATGGTCAATTTTTATATAGGTTATATGAACTGCTGAAAAGAAAGTGTACTTCTTTCTGTCTCCATGCAGTTTTCTCCAAAGCTCTATCATAACTAACTTTTCTAATATTCTGTTTACCTCTTTAACTTCTTTCTTATTTGTTTTGTGGTTTGGTGTTTTTTTTCCATTTTATTTTATTTTATTTTATATCTTTTTATTGACAGAACCCATGCCAGGGTAATTTTTTACAACATTATCCCTTACACTCACTTCTGTTCCAATTTTTCCCCTCCCTCACTCCACCCCCTCCCCCAGATGGCAAGTAGTCCTATAATTATGTTAAATATGTCACAACATATCTTATATACAATATATGTGTGCAGAACCGAACAGTTCTCTTGTTGCACAGGGAGAATTGAATTCAGAAGGTAGAAATAACCTGGGAAGAAAAACAAAAATGAAAACAGTTTATATTCATTTCCCAGTGTTCCTTCTTTGGGCATAGCTGCTTCTGTCCATCATTGATCAATTGAAACTGAGTTAGATCTCTTTGTCAAAAAAATGCACTTCCATCAGAATACATCCTCATACAGTATTGTTGTTGAAGTATATAATGATCTCCTGGTTCTGCTCATTTCACTTAGCATCAGTTCATGTAAGCCTCTCCAAGCCTCTCTGTATTCATCCTGCTGATCACTTCTTACAGAATAATAATATTCCACAACATTCATATATGTGGTTTGATTTATCTAATTTTGAGAGTACAAGGTTGAGATCTCCCACTATTATGGTTTTGCTGTCTATTTCTTCTTGCAACTCTCTTAAATTCTCCTTTAGGAAGTTAGATGCTATACCACTTGGTGCATATATGTTTAGTATTGATATTGCTTCATTGTCTATGCCAGCCTTTAGTTTCCTTTCTTATCTCTTTTAATTAGATCAATTTTTGCTTTTGCTTTTTCTGAGATAAGGATGGCTACTCCTGCTTCTTTTACTTCACCAGAAGCATAATAGATTCTGCTTCAACCTTTTACCTGTACTCTGTATGTATCTCCCTGCTTTAAATGTCTTTTCTGTAAACAACATATTGTAGGGTTCTGGCTTTTGATCCAGTCTGCTATCTGCTTCTACTTTATGGGAGAGTTCCTCCCATTTACATTTACAGTTAAAATTACTAATTCTGTATTTCCTGCCATATTATTATCCCTGGATTATACTTTTCTTTTTCTTACCCTCTTTAATCCCCTTCCCAGTATTAAACTTATGGGCACCATTTGCCTCATGCAGTTTTCCATCCCACCCCCCTGGAATCTCTTCCCCTTTATTATACGTTTCCCTTATTACTCTTTTCCTTTTTCCCTTTTCCTTTCCCACTTTTTAGTGAGGTGAGAGAAGTTTCTCGTAAACCCAATATGACCGTTATTTTCTCTTTGAGACAAATCTGTTGAGAGTAAGATTCACAAAATGTTCTTTCCCCCTCCCTAAATTCCCTCAGATATGATAAGTTTCCTTTGCCTCTTTGTGGGATGAAGTTTCCTTTTCTTTTAATCTCCCCTTTTCCCTTTTCCTGATACTACCCCCTTTTCATTTCTGCTTCTCCTTTTTTTATATTATATCACAAAATCAAATTATACATGCACTCTTTATGTATTTCTATAACAGAAATACATTTCTCAAGAGTTCTTTTTACCTTTTTCTGCTTCTCTTGAGTCTTATATTTGGAAGTCAAATTTTTTGTTTAGTTGGTTTTTTATTAGAAACAAGTGTAATTCACCTGTTTCATTGAATATCAGTCTTCTGGAAGAAAATCCTCAGCTTAGCTCGGTAGTTTATTCTTGGCTGCATTCCAAGTTCTTTTGCCTTCTGGAATATTAGATTCCAGGCCCTTCAATCCTTTAATGTGGAAGCAGCTAGATCCTGAGTGATCCTTATTGTGGCTCCTCGGTATTTGAATTGTTTTTTTCTAGCTGCTTGTAATATGTTTTCCTTAATTTGATAGTTCTGAAATTTAGCCCAATATTCCTTAGGGTTTTTATTTTAGGGCCTTTTTAGAAGGTGTTCAATGAATTCTTTCAATGCTTATTTTACCTTCTGATCTCTTTGATGATTTCCTGTAAAATAGTGTTTAGGCTCTTTTTTGCATCATAATTTTCAGAAAGCCCAATAATGCTGAGATTATCTCTCCTAGATTTATTTTCCAAGTCTATTGTTTTTCCAAGTAGATAATTAACATTTTTTCCTATTTTTTCATTTTTTTGAGTTTTGCTTCTTGATTCTTGATGTCTCAACAAATCATTCATTTCTATTTGTTCAGTTCTGATTTTTAATGAGTTATTTTCTTCATTACCTTTTTAAATTTCTTTTTGTATATGTCCAAGAGAGTTTTTAAATGAGTTGTTTGGGCTGATGGAATTTTTTTTCTATTTCATTAACTTTTTTTTACTGAGTTATTTTCTTTTTCCAATTCACAAATCCTACTTTTCCAATTAACAAAATCTGTTTCCTTGGGAGTTCTTTATGTTTTAAAATTCACATTTCAGAAAGTTGTTTTCTTTTTCCACTTTATCAAATTTTTCTTTTGGTGAATTATATGCCCGTTCTTTACTCTCTTGCAAAACTTCTCTTTCCTTTGCCCATTTTTCTTCTAGCTCTCTTTTAAGAACTTTTATAATTTCTTCTAGGAGAGCCTTGTGTGATGGGGACCAAGATACATCCCCCTTTGAGGCTTTGTCTGGAGAGTGTCTGCTAATAGTCTCCTTGGGGGCAAAAACCTGCTCTCGTTCTGTATAGAAGCTGTCCAACTTACTGTAAGCTTGGCTTTTTCCCCATTTTTTAAAAGCCCTTAAGGTCTGCCTTCAGGGCAAGGAGATTGCCAGCTTCCACTGCATAACAGGGATAAATATATGGACAGTAGCTGTCCTGCAAACATGCTGCTAAGAGCAGTGGAGCTGCAGAAGTGCTCTAGGAGTAGCTCCACATAGTAAAAATGTCTCTGCCCTGGGAATAGTCTCCCTGTATGGATCAGTGGCTGCCCTGGGGCTAGTGGCTGGGGAGTGAAAGTGTCACTTCCCTGGGCAGAATCCCACTGTGTGTGGCTCAGTGGCTGCCCTGGGAAGAGCCCTTCATTGGAAGTTTTTCTGCTCCAGGAAGCAGAGCAG
The DNA here is from genome assembly GCF_016432865.1 of Antechinus flavipes. NCBI lineage: Eukaryota > Metazoa > Chordata > Mammalia > Dasyuromorphia > Dasyuridae > Antechinus > Antechinus flavipes. The sequence goes on from NC_067402.1 coordinate 233,877,544, forward strand.
CTATGGGAATATTTTTTTTATTATTATAATAATTTTTTATTGACAGAACCCATGCCAGGGTAATTTTTTACATTATCCCTTGCACTCACTTCTGTTCCAATTTTTCCCCTCTCTCCCTCCACCCCCTCCCCTAGATGGCAAGCAGTCCTATATATGTTAAATATTTCACAGTATATCCTAGATACAATATATGTGTGCAGAACCAAACAGTTCTCTTGTTGCACAGGGAGAATTGGATTCCGAAGGAAGAAATAACATGGGAAGAAAAACAAAAATGAAAACAATTTACATTCATTTCTCAGTGTTCTTTCTTTGGGTGTAGCTGCTTTTGTCCCATCACTGATCAAGTAAAACTGAGTTAGGTCTCTTTGTCAAAGAAATCCACTTCCATCAGAATACAGTATCGCTGATGAAGTATATAATGATCTCCTAGTTCTGCTCATTTCACTTAGCATCAGTTCATGTAAGTCTTGCCAATACTCTCTGTATTCATCTTGGTGGTCATTTCTTACAGAACAATAATATTCCATGACATTTATATACCAGAGTTTACCCAACCATTCTCCAATTGATGGGCATCCATTCATCTTCCAGTTTCTAGCCACTACAAACAGGGCTGCCACAAACATTTTGGTACACACAGGTCCCTTTCCCTTCTTAAGTATTTCTTTGGGATATAAGCCCAGTAATAACACTGCTGGATCAAAGGGTATGCACAGTTTGATAACTTTTTGGGTATAATTTCAGATTGCTCTCCAGAATGGTTGTATTCGTTCACAACTCCACCAACAATGCATCAGTGTCCCAGTTTTCCCGCATCCCCTCCAACATTCATCATTATTTTTTCCTGTCATCTTAGCTGATCTGACAGGTGTGTAGTGGTATCTCAGAGTTGTCTTAATTTGCATTTCTCTGATCAATAATGATTTGGAACACTCTTTCATATGAGTGGTAATAGTTTCAATTTCATCCTCTGAAAATTGTCTGTTCATATCCTTTGACCATTTATCAATTGGAGAATGGTTTGATTTCTTATAAATTTGAGTCAGTTCTCTATATATTTTGGAAATGAGGCCTTTATCAGAACCTTTAACTGTGAAGATGTTTTCCCAGTTTGTTGTGTCCCTTCTAATCTTGTTTGAATTAGTTTTGTTTGGACAAAGGCCTTTTAATTTGATATAATCAAAATTTTCTATTTTGTGATCAGTAATGGTCTCTAGTTCTTCTTTGGTCACCAATTTCTTCCTCCTCCACAAGTCTAAGAGATAAACTATCTTATGTTCCTCTAATTTATTTATAATCTCGTTCTTTGTGCCTAAATCATGGATCCATTTTGATCTTATCTTGCTAAATGGTGTTAAGTGAGGGTCCATGCCTAATTTCTGCCCTACTAATTTCCAGTTATCCTAGCAGTTTTTGTCAAATAATGAATTCTTATCACAAAAGTTAGGATCTTTATGTTTGTCAAACACTGGATTGCTATAGTTGACTATTCTGTCTTGTGAACGTAACCTATTCCACTGATCAACTAATGTATTTCTTAGCCAATAAAAAATGGTTTTGGTGACTGCTACTTTATAATATAGTTTTAGATCAGGTACAGCTAGGCCATCTTCATTTGATTTTTTTCATTAGTTCCCTTGAGATTCTAGATCTTTTATGGTTACATATGAATTTTGTGGTTGTTTTTTCTAGATCATTAAAATATTTTCTTGGAAGTCTGATTGGTATAGCACTAAATAAATAGATTAGTTTAGGGAGTATTGTCATCTTTATTATATTCGCTCAGCCTATCCAAGAGCACTTAATATTTCTCCAATTATTTAAGTCTGACTTTATTTGTGTGGAAACTTTTTTGTAATTTTGTTCATATAATTCCTGACTTTCCTTTGGTAGATAGATTCCCAAATATTTTATGCTGTCAACAGTTATTCTGAATGGAATTTTTCTTTGTATCTCTTGCTGTTGGATTTTGTTGGTGATGTATAAAAATGCTGAGGATTTATGGGGATTTATTTTGTATCCAGCTACTTTGCTAAAATTGTGAATTATTTCTAATAGCTTTTTAGTAGAATCTCTGGGGTTCTCTAGGTATACCATCATATCATCTGCAAAGAGTGATAGTTTGGTTTCCTCATTGCCTACTCTAATTCCTTTAATATCTTTCTCGACTCTTATTGCAGAGGCTAGTGTTTCTAATATGATATTGAATAATAATGGTCATAGTGGGCAACCTTGCTTCACTCCAGATCTTACTGGGAAGGATTCCAGTTTTTCCCCATTGCACATGATGCTTACTGATGGTTTTAAATATATGCTCCTAACTATTTTAAGGAAAAGTCCATTTATTCCTCTAAATGGACTTTTTCGATTCTGATTTTCAATGAAGTATTTTCTTCACTCACTTTTTTCCTATCTTTTTCTAATTGTCCAGTTGAGTTGTTTGTTCTATGGAATTTTTTTCCATTTTGACAATTTTACTTTTTAGAGAGCTATTTTCTATTTCCAGTTCACTAATCCTATTTTTCAAGGATTTGATTTCTTTATCCACTTTGTCTTTAAATGAGTCGGATGATTCTCCAGACTCTCTTTCCAAGCCTCCCTCTCCTTTTCCCATTTTTCTTCTAGCTCTCTTGTGAGAGCCTTTTTAATTTCTTCTATGAGATTCATCTGTTCTGAGGAACAGATGATCTCCTCCTTTGGGGATTCACCTGGAGACAGTCTGTTTTTAGTCTCCTCAGGGTTTAGAGTCTGCTCTCTATCCATATAGAAGCTGTCAAGGGTTAAGGTCCTTTTCAATTTCTTGCTCATTTTGTCAGAGAAGAATCAATGACAAACTAGCAAAAAGAAAAAAAGAAAAAACCCCTAAATGGAGATTGCTTTTTTGTGGAAGGGGCTGGGTGGTGTTACCGAGCTTCCTCTACAGACTGCAGGGGCAGCAGTGAGGCACTACCAGGACTACGCTGCGTCTGCGCTCTGAGACTCTGAGAGCGTACTGAGACACTGTGGGGGAGGGGTGGCCAGGTCTGAAGAGACTCCAGCTGTTTGGGTTGTATTCTTCACCCCCGGTGTTTTTAGCTTCTCTGCTTGTCTGTTGGCTTGCTTCCAGGGCAAAGTATCCAATCCTGTAGCAAAGCTCTCCCCACAGAAATGGCTGAGATCACACTCCACCTGCCTCTGACCGTGAGCTGCCTGCTGTGTTCTCGCTGCCACTGCCTGTCCTCAGCCTGCACCTGATCTAAAACCTTCCCTGCCTTCGAGCAAAAACAGACCTTTCCTGGCGAATTTCAAGCATGTCTTCTCTTGGTAACTATTTGTGGGTTTTTTTTTTCAGTCAAACATTAATGCAGAGGCTTGTAATGAAATGGATTCTGAGAGAAAACGCAAAGCTTACACAGCTGTGTGCCTTCTCTCCACCATTTTGGCCAGAAGTCCAGCTATGGAAATTTTATTGCCCTGGGCAGAGCCCTTTTGTTATGCAGATTTGTGCCTGTCCCAGGCAGATCACTAACCCACCCTGCAGATTAGAGGCTTCCCTTGGCAGAGACTCCCTGGTATGCAGAAGTGTGACTGCCCTGGGCAAAAACCCCATGCTGCAGAGTGTGGCTGCATAGCTGTGCTGTGGTCTGTGTTGAGTCACTTCTGGTGCTGTGTGGGTGTAGCCAGATCTTGTTAGATTCTGCCTCTTTTTGGAGTACTGTCTACCTTTGGCTTTTTTGTAACTTGTCTTCTGATCTACTGCTTTGAAACCAAAGCAGAGCAGCCAACGTATGGTAGAATCCTCCCTGCAAAATCTTCACACACGCAGAGGCTGCCCACTCCCCATTCCGCTCAGTGTGTTAGCCTTTGGTTCTACTTCCCTGCCTGTGTTGGCCTGCTCCCACCTATCAGGACAAACCTTTTCTAGCAATCTTCCAGATTATCTTCTGCTGGTAAGTTGCTGTGCTTCGAATATTCATGGATTTTACCCAAGCACTATTTCTGAAGCTAAATTTGGTAATTATAGTGAGGGTATGAGAGGATCTTAGAAAGCCATGTGTGTCTTCTCTGTCAGCTTGGCTCCACCCCTTGCTGGGAATGTTTTTACCAAAATCTTCATTTCTGGGGCTTGATTTTTTTTTTATAAAATAGTGAAGGGCAATTACTGTTTGAAAGTCTATCTCCACAGCTTTAAACATCTCTTCCTTGCCTGGGACATAGATCTACTAAGCAAAGTTAAAATGTGCATTTGCCTAATTATAGAGGTGCACTAGTCAGAATTTTTCTTTTCTTATCAAAACGAGCTAAAAAGGTAACTAAAGAAAATAAAACACAACAATTAGAAATAATACACTAAAAATTAGAAGTGAACAATTCAATAAGACTTCAAGGATCAGAAAAACAAAACCAAAAAAAAATAAAAATAAATAGAAGAAAATATGAAATACCTCCTAGGAAAAACAACTAACCTGGAAAACAGAGCTAGGAGAAACAATCTTAGAATTATTGGACTCCCTGAAAGCTAGGATGAAAAAAAAAAAAAGAACCTAGACATAAACTGCCTGATATCCTAGAATCAGAAGGTAAAATTGCCATTAAAAGAATTCACATATCACTTCCTAAAAGAGATTCCAAAATGAAAACTCCAAGGGATATCATGGCTAAATTTCAGAACTATCAGAACCAGGGGAAAAAAAGCTTCAAGCATCCGGGAAAAAAAGCTGAGGGAGTCACAATAAGGATTACCAAGGGCCTAGCAGCTTCCTTAAATGATTGAAGGGCCTGGAATTTGATATTCCAAAAGGTAAAGGAAGTTGAAATGCAGCCAAAAATAAACTATCCCACTAAACTGAATATTTTCTTTCAGGGAAGAAGATGGACATTCAAGGAAACAGGTGAATTCCATTCATTTCTGCTGAAAGAAACAGAGCTAAATAAAAAAATTTGATCTCCAAATATAGAATTCAAGAGAAGCAGAAAAAGATAAAAGAAAAAAAAAACTTTTGAGAACTGTATTTCTGTTATGGATAGACATAGAGAATGCATGCATAATTTGATTTTGCTGTTATAATATAAAAAAGAAACTAGAACTGGAAGGGGGATTGTACCAGAAAAGGGGGGGGAGAAATAGAGATAAAATGAGGGAAGTTACATTTCACAAAGAGGCAAAGAAAATCTATTATAATAGAAGAAAAGAATGGAGGAAGATGAATACTGAGTGAATCTTACTCTCATCAGATTTGTCTCAAAGAAAGAATATTAGACATATTTGGTGCACAAAGAAATTTCTCTCACTTTATAGAAAAGTGGGAAGAGAAAGGGAAAAAGGGAAGGGATAGGCTAAATAAAAGGAAAAACAAATAATAGGGGAAAGGTATAAGAAAGGGGGAGGGCTGCTTGAGGCAAATGGTGCTCATAAGTAAAATACTGGGGAAGAGGGAAAGGGGAAAAGGAAATAGAAAAGTATAATTTGGGGTAAATAAGAGGAAGGAAATAAAGAATTAGTAGTTTAAACCATAAATGTGAATGGGGTGAACGCTCCCATAAAGCAGAAGTGGATAGCAGACTGAATTAAAAGCCAGAACCCTACACTATGTTGTTTACAAGAAACACATTTAAAGCAGAGTAATACATACAAAGTAAAGATAAAAGAAGCTATTATGCTTCGGGTAAAGTAAAAAGAAAAAAAAAACAGGGTAGCCATCCTGATCAGATCAGGCAAAAGCAAAAATTGATCTAATTAAAAGAGATAAGGAAGGAAACTATATCTTGCTAATGGGTACCATAGATAATGAATTATGCACCAAGTAGCATAGCATGGAAATTTCTAAAGGAGAAATTAAGAGAGCTGCAAGTAGAAATAGACAGCAAAACTATAATAGTGGGAGAGCTCAACCTTGCTCTCTCAGAACTAGACAAGTTAAACCACAAAATAAATAAGAAAGAAGTTAAGAAAATAAATAGAATACTAGAAAAGTTAGGTATGATCGATCTTTTGAGAAAATTGAATGAGAAAGAAAGGATTACATTTTATTCTTGGGAGTTCTTGGAACCTTGATCAAATATTAGGTCATAAAGTTTAACCTAATATTTGACCATATATAAGGATATAAAGACTTCAAAATTAAATGCAGAAAGGCAGAAAGATAAAATGCATTTTTTCATATCACGATGCAATAAAAATTACATTCAATAAAAGGAAAATAGACCAAAAGTAATTGGAAACTAAATAATCTCATCCTAAACAATAAAGGATGAAACAGCAAATCAAAGACACAATTAATAATTTCATCCAAGAGAATAACAACAATGATACAACATACCAAAATTTGTAGGATGCAGCAAAAATGATAATAAAAGGAAATTTTATAATTATAGATGCTTACTTGCATAAGTAGAGAAAGAGAGGATCAATGAATTGGACTTGCAACTAAAAAAGTTAGAAAAATAACAACTTAAAAAACCCCAATCAAATACCAAACTAGAAATTCTAAAAATAAGAGATTAATAACATTGAAAGTAAAAAAAAAAACCTATTGAATTAATAAATAAACATAAGAGTTGGTTTTATGAAAAAACCACCAAAATAGATAAACTTTTAGTTGATCTGAATAGAAAAAGGAAAGAGAAAATCAAACTGTTAGTCTCAAAAATGAAAAGGGAGAACTTTACATCAATGAAGAAGAAATTAGATCACCAATTAGAAATTTATTTTGTCCAATTATATGTCAATAAATTTGATAATCTAAGTGAAATGCAGAAATATCTACAAAAATGTAGGTTGCCCAGGTTAATAAAAAGGAAAAAAATTATTTAAATAGTTCCATTAAAAAAAGAAAGAAAGAAATAGTACAAGCTATTAATCAACTCCCTAAGAAAAAATCTCTAGGGCTAGATGGATTTATATGTGAATTATACCAAATATTTAAAGAACAATTAATTCAAATACTATATAAACTATTTGAAAAAATAGGAAAAGAAGAACTCCTACAAAATTCCTTTTTATGATACAGATAGGTTATCTGGTAGGATGAAAACAAATAAAGAAAATTATAGACCAATCTCCCTAATGAATATTGATGCAAAAAATCTTAAATAAAATATTAGCAAAGTCATCTCCAGGATAATACACTATGACCAAATAGGATTTATTGATTTATTTATTTATGTATTGTGATTCTCTCTCTTTTTTTTAATAACTTTTTATTGATAGAACTCATGCCAGGGTAATTTTTTACAGCATTATCCCTTGAATTCACTTCTGTTCTGATTTTTCCCCTCCCTCCCTCCACCTCCTCCCCCAGATGGTAAGCAATCCTTTACATGTTGAATAGGTTACAGTATATCCTGGATACAATATATGTGTGCAGAACCAAAAGTTTTCTTGTTGCACAGGGAGAATTGAATTCAGAAGGTATAAATAATCTGGGAAGCAAAACAAAAATGCAAGCAGTTTATATTCACCTCCCAGTGTTCTTTCTTTGGGTGTAGCTGCTTCTGCCCATCTTTGATCAATTGAAACTGATTTAGCTCTTTTTATCGAAGAGATCCACTTCCATCAGAATACATCCTCAAACAATATCATTGTTGAGGTATATAATGATCTCCTGGTTCTGCTCATTTCACTTATCATCAGTTCATGTAAGTCTCGCCAGTCCTCTCTGTATTCATCCTGCTGGTCATTCCTTACAGAACAATAATATTCCATAACGTTCATATACCACAATTTACTCAACCATTCTCCAATTGATGGGATCCACCAAATAGGATTTATACCATAAATGCAGAGCTAGTTCAATATTAGGAATACTATTAGGATGATCAACTATATCAATAACCAAACTAACAAAAATCATATGATTATCTCAATACATGTAGAAAAGGCATTTGATAAAATCCAACATCCATTTCTGTTAAAAAAAAAAAAAAAACCACTAGAGAGTGTAGGGATAAATGGACTTTTCCTTAAAATGATTAGTCGCATCTATTTAAAACCATCAGCAAGCATCATATATAGGGGGACAAACGAACCATCCCAATAAAATCACGAGTGAAACAAGATTGTCCACTATCACCATTCCTATTTGATATTATAATAGAAATGTTAGCTTTGTCAATAAGAGAAGAATAAGAGATTAAAGGAATTAGAGTACATAATGAGGAAACCAAATTATTTCTTTTTGCAGTTGATAATGATAGTATTCTTAGAGAACTCCAGAAAATCAACTAAAAAATTACTAGAAATAATTTACAACTTTAGCAACATTGTAGGATACAAAATAAATCCACAGAAATCATTAGCACTTTTATATATTACCAATAAAATCCAGCAGCGAGATAGAAAAAGAAATTCCATTCAAAATTACTGTCAATAGTATAAAATGTTTAGGAATCTCTCTGCACAAGGAAAGTCAAGGACTATATGACCACAACTGCAAAACACTTCCCACACAAATAAAATCAGACAAAAAATATCAAGTGCTCATGGGTAGGCCAATTAAATAATAACAATACAACCCAAATTAATCTACTTATTTAGTGCCATAGCAATCAAACTCCCAAGAAATTATTTTACAGATTTAAAAAAAAAAAAAACAAAGTTCATCTGGAAGAACAAAAGATCAAGTATTTTAAGGGAATTAATGAAAAAAAAATGCAAATGAAGTGCCAGACCTAAAACTATATTATAAATCAGCTGTCATCAAAATAAGAAATAAAGAAGTTGTTCAGTGGAATAGGTTAATTTCACAAAACAAAATAGTCAATGTCTATAGCAATCTGCTATTTGACAAACCCAAAGATCCCACATTTTGCAATAAGAATTCACTATTTGACAAAAACTGCTGGGAAAATTGGAAACTAGGACAGCAGAAACTAGGCATTGACCCACATCTAACACTATATACTAAGATAAGGTCGAAATTAGTTCATGATTTAGACATAAAAAGTAATATTATAAACAAATTAGATAAACATAAGTTAATATACTGCTCAGATCTATGGAGAAGGAAGGAATTTGTGACCAAAGAAGAACCAGAACTCATAATTGAACACCAAATAGATAATTTTAATTATATTAAGCTAAAAAGTTTTTGTACAAATAAAACTAATGCAGATAAGATCAGAAAGCAAGCAATACATTGGAAAAACATTTTTACATTTAAATGTTCTGATAAAGGCCTCATTTCTAAAATATAGAGAGAATTGATACAAATTTATAAGAATTCAAGCTATTCTCCAGTTGATAAATGATCAAAGGATATGAACAGGAAATTTTCAGATGAAGAAATTAAAACCATTTGTAGTCATATGAAAATGTGTTTTAAATCATATTGACCAGAGAAATGCAAATTAAGACAACTCTGAGATACCACTACACACCTTTCATATTGGCTAAAATGACAGGAAAAGATAATGATAAATGTTGGAGGGGATATGGGGAAAATGGAACACTAATACATTGTTATTGAAATTGTGAATGGATCCAACCATTCTGGAAAGAAATTAAGAGTTATGCTCAAAAAGTTATCAAACTTTGCATGCCCTTTAATCCAGTAGTGTTTCTATTGGGCTTATATCCCAGAGAGATCTTTACTGTTTGTGATAGCCATTTTTGTAGGGGCAAGAAACTGGAAACTGAGTGGATGCCTATCAGTTAGAGAATGGCTGAATATGAATAAGTTATGATATATTATCACCACTATTATTAAATATAATACTATAAATATTAGCTATAGCAAGAAGAGAAGAAAAAGAAATCAAAAGAATTAGAATAGTCAATGAGGAAACAAAACTGTCACTCTTTGAAGATAAGATGATATACTTAAAGAATCCTGGAGAATCCAACCATTCTGGACAGCAATTTGGAACTATGCTCAAAAAGTTATCAAATTGTGCATACTCTTTGATCCAGCAGTGTTTCTACTGGACTTATATCCCAAAGAGATCTTCAAGGTGGGAAAGGGACCCACATGGGCAAAAATGTTTGTGGTCCCCTTAGAAACTGGAAACTGAATATCCATTCAATTAGAAAATGGCTGGATAAATTATGGTATATGAATGTTATGGAATATTATTGCTCTGTAAGAAACAACCAATAGGATTTCAGAGAGGTCTAGAGAAACTTCCATGAACTGATGCTAAGTGAAATGAGCAGAACCAGGAGATCATTATACTCTACAACAAGACTATAAGATGATCCATTTTGATGGACATGGCTCCCTTCAACAATGAGATGATTCAAACCAGTTCCAATTGTTCAGTGATGAATAAAGCCATATACACCAAGAAAGAGTCCTGTAGGAACTGGGTGTGGACCACAACATAGCATTTTCATGCTTTCTGTTGATGTTTGCTTGCATTTTGTTTTCTTTCTCTGTTTTTTTCCTAGATTCTATTTTTCTTGTATAGCAAGATAACTATAAGTATGTATAAACATATTGGATTCAACATATATTTTAACATATTTAACATGTATTGGACTACCTTCCATCTAGGAGAGGGAGTTGGGGGAAGAAGGGAAAATTTTTGAACAGATAGTTTCACAAGGGTCACTGTAGAAAAAGTACCTATGCATATGTTTTGTAAATAAAAAAGCTTTAATACAAAATAACCCAAAATACATATGGCTATAGATGGCTTTGATTATTTTATCTGAATATTGACTGTTCATATTTTTTATAATTTATCAATGGATAATGGCTCTTTTTTATAAATTTTACTATAAATTAACTATATTTGAGAGATGAGGCCTTTATCAGAGAAATTTACTTCAAGTTTCTTTCACAGTTATGATAACTTTGTTTTCCTCTATCCTATTTCTTTTCTGTTTATTCTATACTCTCTCCTTCCATTTTATTCTTTCTCAAAAGTGTTTTATCACCTCCCTAAATCCACTTTCCTTTCTATCAGCACCTCCTCGTGATATTGTTCCCTTCCCTTACTAGTTTTCTGTAAGGAAAGATAAATTTTTATGACTAATTAAGTATGCATGTTATTCCCTCTTTGAGATAATTTCAATGCAAAAAGGTTCAAGTATTCCTTGTCACCTCTCTCATCATCTCCTCCACTTAAAATCTCATTGGGCCTTTTTTATGTAAGCTAATTTACTCCATTCTACTTTTCCCTTTTCCCTTTTCTCCCAGTGCATTCCTCTTTCTCATCCCTTAATTTTATTTTTTAGATAACATTCCATTATGTTCAACTCACATCTATGCTGACAAAATGTACTCCTAATTGTCCTAAGAATGAAAAGAAAGTTCTTATTAACTACAAGGAATCATTTCACAACAGTTTAACCTTAAGTCATTTATGTTTTCCATGCCTGTTTATATCCTGTTATTCTTCTATTGAGTCTTGCATTTGAAAGTCAAATTTTCTATTCAGCTGTGGATTTTTCATCAGGAATGCTTGAAATTCCTCTATTTCATTCCCATATCATGTTCCAAGCTCTCAGAATCTTTGATATAGAAGTTGCTAAATCTCATGAGAGCCTAATTGTGTGTCAACATTTTTCAAGGCATTTTTCTCATTGTATTTTTATGCTTCCTTTGCCTATTTTGTTTGTTTTCTTTTTCTTTTTAGCCTATTTTATTTTTCCTTTTTATTTTTATTTTTTCCAGTTACATGTAAAATAACTTCTTTTTGATTATACATGTGCATTATCTTTTTTATGTTTCCTTATGAATCATGAAAAAAAGAAAACTCAGAACAAAAGGAGAAAACCACAAGAAAAAAAAACAGGAGAAAAAAGTGAACAGAGCATGTGTTTATTTATATTCAGTCTCCATATTCTTTCTCTGGATGTGAATGGCATTTTATTGAGATTGTCTTGAATCACTAAACTTCTGCAAAGAACCAAGTCTGTCATACTTGGTCATTACATAATCTTATTGTTGCTGTGTACACTGTTTTTCTATCTCTGCTTGTTTCACTCAATATCAGTCCTCTTAATTTTTCCAGGTCTTTCTAAAATCAGGTTGTTTGTTATTTTTCATAGAAAAATTATATTCTATTTTCATAGGCAATAACTTATTTACCCATTCCCAATTTTGCTGGATGTGATATTTTTGGGCCAGTTGTTTTCTTGTTTGTAGATATATGATTCCAAGACCTGTGGTCTTTTATCTTAGCTGCTGTTAAGTTTTGTACAATTCTAATTATGCTCCAGCATATTTGAATTGTTTTTTCTTCATTTCTTGCAAAATTTTCTCTTTGATCTGGAGGTTTCAAAATTTGGCAATGATATTCCTATGTGTTTTTCATAAAGGATTTCTTCGAGGTAGTGATTGGTGGGTTTTTTTCTATTTCTACTTTTCCCTAATGTTCTATCACTCCAGGACAATTTTCTAAGATAATTTCCTGCGTTATTGTGTCAAGATTGTCTTTATGGTCACAAATTTCTGGTAGTCCAATTATTCTTACATTTTTTCTTCTTGATTTGTTCTTCAGATCTGTTGTTTTTCTTATGAGCTGTTTCACATTTTGTTCTATTTTCTCATTCTTTCTAATCTGTTTTGTTATTTCTTGGCTGGTCATAGCTTCTACTGGTTTATTATTATTATTATTATTATTAACTTGAAAAATTCTAATTTTCAAAGAGTTATTTTCATATTTGAGACTATTTCTTTTTCTAATTCGTTAACATTTTCCATAATCTTGTTTTTCTTGGGATGGTTTTAATTTTTTCTCTTCAGTTTTTCCTCAATATCTCTCATTTGATGTTTGAATTCTTCTATAAATTTTCTCTGGGCAGGAAGCCATTTCAAATTACTGTTTGAGGCAGAAACTTTTTTTTTTTACTAAAAAGATGAATTGTGGTTTTCCCTGTTTCCATAATTTATTTCAATGTCAGGGTTCTTTCTTCTTTGCCGGGTCATTTTTTTAAAATAAGAGGTATAAGTGTAAGTACCTCTAATTGTGGGGTAGGGAGGATGATGCTCAAGCTTCCCTTCAGCTCTCCACTCTGACCAGGAACCCCAAACCAAAAGTTCCACCCTTCTGCAAGTGCTTACAGCCAATAGTGTTCCTGCCCCCACTGCTTCTGCACTCATCACGTGCTGGTTCTTTCTTGCCCAGAACTGTATCTCAGCAACACAGATGGGCCTGGAGTTCCTAATCAGCCAAAGTTCACTCTTGTCTTTCAGAACTCAACCTCCCCTCCCCCTTCACAGACAGTCCTGAAAGTGAAAATGTCTATGGTTCTTGCTGAGACTCCAGCCACACCCAACTAGCCTAAGGGATTCCCACTGGATGTTTCTGGGGAACTAGCCCATAAGTGTTTGCACTTCAGACAGATTAATCCTGGCCTAGCATCTTTCTTCAGCTCTTGTAGAGTTATATTAAGATCACCCCTGATCTGCCCCAAATCTTCTTGGTTTTCTACCAATCTTTGTTTGCCCTGAGACATAAATTTGTTCTATTTGTGGGGGAAATTGAGAGAGCTTGAAATTTGCTAACCACCATCTTCCCAGTATCCTCCTTCCATTCCTACTTTTCTAGTCTTTTTAAACCTTACTCTTCCAGGTGAACCCTTCAAGCTAGGTGCATCTCTTGAGTTGTTCCAGGTACAAGACATTACATCTCTCAACTCTAGGCATCTACTCTGACTGTCTTCCTTCTATGCTCTGATTACTGATTTGCTTAATATCTGTTAAGTCTGAACTAAAATCGCATTTTCTATAGTAAAACTTTTAAAATCGTGGTTGCAATCCCATACAGGGTCTTGTAACTGAATATAGGAGGATCCCAAAATTATTTTATATACCTATATGCTCAAGGTCATCTATAAATTTCTTGGGTGAAAAGGGATCACAAGTAGAAAAAGTTTAAGAAGTCCTGTTCTATAAGAAGTCTTTTCCAGCCCCTTAAAATTCCCTAAATTAGTTATTTCCCATCTGTCCTATATATTACTTGTTTGTACATAATTGTTTGCACATTGTCTCCCTTATTAGACTAAGTTCTTTGAGGCCAGAGACTGGTTTTTTTTTTTGGGGGGGGGTTATCCCTAGGAAACAGTGTGGGGCCTGGAAGAAAGCCCGAAGAATAGGGAAAGGAATTAGATGTTCAAAATAGGAGGGAGTAGTCGTGATAGCATACCCATCCTCTGTTCTAACACTAGAAAGAAAGAGTAATTCATCAAAATGGGAAAAGAGACCTCCAGTTCTCCTCATTGACTTCCTGCATACACCAAGGGCCCATTGCCTGCAATCTTTTACTTCAACCTCCCAGTAGTGGATACCAGTTGTGAAGAATTGATCTCCCAAAATGAAATTAGTTTCATCTTGATTGGTGGAAAAGTGTGTATTCTGCTTGTTGGAGAAATATTTTTGGGATCTAGAGTCAGGGTCACTTTGAAGACATGCAGAGTTTAATATGTCTATGAGATATCAAATTGCCATTTGGCCAATAGGTAGTTAGAGATATGATATAAATGATAGAGAATGATATGAATGTCAGTGAATCATCTGAAATCACTAAAATAGAGATGATAATTGAATTTGAAAAGCTGATGAAATAGTATAGAAAGAGAACAGAAAAGGGCCCAGAACAAGATTGTCCTGTTGTCAACAATAATTGACCAATTATTAGCAGAAATGATCTAGATGAAGATCCAGGAGTTGAGACAGAGAAGGAGTAATAAGATAGGAATGGAATCAAGAAACAATAATATAAGGGAACGTAGGAAGAAGAGAATATAAAGGAGAAGAATGTACCCAATGAGGTCAAAGAATATAGAAAGTTCAAAAACAACTAGAATTGAAAAAAAGACCATTAAAATTTGGCAATTAAGAGATCATTGGTAATTTTGGATGGAACAATTTTGGTTAAATGATAAGATCAAAAGTCAGAATGTAGAGTTAAGAAGAAAATGAGATAAAAGGAAGTGAAGGAACCAAAGTAGACAATCTTCTTAAGTAGTTTATCAAAAAAAAAAAAAAAAAGGAGAGGTAGGAAGATAAGTGATGAAGATAGACAGATCATGTGATAGGATTTTTGAAATTGAATGGAAAGGCATAACCATGTTTGTATAGGCAGCAGAGAAGCAGCTAGTAAACAAAGACTGATTAAATATTAATGATAATGTAGGGAGAAATATACTAGAGAAACAGGATGGAATAGGTGCATATACACATTAAAAGGGGCATGCCTTAGCAAGGAGACAGGCCACATTTTTTGTGTGAGACAAGGGTAAAGAAAGAGATTAATGGCAGAAGTCATCTAAGTGGTATGAGATGATGAGGAAGGGAAAATAGGGAATTCTTTGCCTTCAGCCTGTTTTCAGTGAAATATAGGTTCTTAGCTAAGAGGGTAAGAGAATTTGCAGAGGGACAAAAAATTCAGAAAAGCCACTATGGTGAGCATGATAATCACTTAGTTTGTTGTTTTTGTTCAGTCATTTTAATTGTGTCCAAATTCTCATGCCCCCATTTTGCAAAGATATTGAAGTTGTTTCCTATTTCTTTCTCCAGTTCATTTTATACAAAGAAATTGAGGCAAACTGACTTGCCGAGGTCAATAGCTAATAAACATCTGAAGTCAGATTGAACTCAAATCTTCTTGACTCCAAGCCCAATACTCTGTTGATTAAACCACCTAACTGCACTGGTGAATCAATTAGGGAAGTGTGAAATGATCAGGTTGAATTTATTCCATGAATTCGGGGTGGTAGAATATTAAGAAAACTATAGAAATCATAGATAATATTGATAAGAAGAAAAACAAATATGTTTATATCAACGGAAACAGAAAAGTTTTTGACAAAATAAAGCATCCAGCTCTGTTAAAAAGAAAATCTATAAAATATAGAAATACACATAACTTTTTATTAACTTGGTAAATAATTTACATCTAAAAATCAAAAGGTGGCATTATATATAATGAGGATCAGCTGGAATTTTTTCCAATAAGATTAGAGGTAAAGCAAGATTATTCAGCATCAATGTTACTTGATAGAATTTTAGACATGATAACTACAGGAATAAGAAAAGAAAATAAATTGAAGAAATAAGTATAGACAAAGAAAGAACAAAAGTTTCACTTTTTGCAAATGATGTTATAAACTTAAGGACTCTAGAAAGTAAACTAAAGTATTAATTAAAACAATTCACAACTTAACAAAGCTATAGAATATAATATAAACAATCAGCATTTCTGTTCACTATAAACAAAACTCAACAGGAAGTGATAGTATTCTCTTTGGGAAATAATTCAAATCACTTTCTCAGAGAGACTTTCTGAAGTTTCCTCAAAAACATTTATAGCTCTTCTTTTTGTATTTGCTATTGTTCATAAGGAAGGGCTACATTCATTTGTAAAATCTTATGAAGAGTAAGGATAGATGGTTATAAGCATAATTATTCTATAAAGCAGAAAAAAAGCAGTGAAAGGTAAAATCAATTTAAAAGAAAAGTTGGCAAGAGATCCAACTAAAAAAGTGATCCAAGAACATTAAAATTGAAAATGGAAGAATCACAAACTGAAGAAAAATGAAAAATATTTGGAAAAACCATCTGTTTTCTTCATCAAAGATAGTGGAACCAACCACCAGTTAGTAGGTCCCTAATATCACAATCTGATATATTATTCACAGTTACAAATTTTTCTAAAAAGATAGAAAAAAAGAAAAGCTTGTTTGGGACCAAATTTATAGAGGAAAGAAACATATTGAAAGTGACATAATTTAAAAAAACATTCAGGGACCAATATATTTTAAAATGAAGGTCTTGGGATACATAACTTAGGTCACTCAAATCTTAGTCAGAGACATCAATTTCCATATCATCTGTCTTTGATAATAAGGAGAATCAACTTTTTTTCCAGAACTTTCTGAGAAGTCACAGTGAGTAAGAATATACCTGTTGGACCTAACTCAGAATTTCTTTTACTGTCTTTTTATATCTTAGCCTGGATACATCTTTAAAAGAGATTTCCCACACTGATTGGTTTCTGGATGAAAAATTGGCCCTAATACAATAATTAGTTATTAAATATGAGAGACATATTCACTTTTCACACTATATAGAAATCATGATGATAGTTACATTATATTACATACACATTGCTACTTTTTTTTTATTTTAGATGTAAATTATTTATCAAGTTTATAAAAACAAAGAAATGTTTGCTCATCAAACCCTGTGGTAGAGTGAATTCTGCTCAGATTCAAAGTCCTATCAATGGTGAAGTCTTCTAAAAACTCCTGTTTGAAGATGACATTGTATTGACTGCTATTTTATTGACTGATGAATCTCCTAGAAGAAAGTAAGGGATGACCTGTGCAGCCTTAGCAAATGTCCTCACCTAAAAAAATGAAGAAAGTCTCTAGATAGGTAGATACCATACAGTATACTTTGAGAAGAAAATGGATGTGACTTTTTCACATTTCACATTTTCACAGGATGGACAGGCATGTTTATAGTCTGCATCATTGAAGGGAACTCCTGATTTGATGAGATTATAGATCCATTGATTATTTGCATATTTAAGAATTTCTGTTCTAGAAAGATTGACATCTGGGACAAAGAATTTCTTGTGAGAGTTTCTTTTTTTTTTCAAACCTCTGGGAAAAAAACTGAACAGAACTTTCTGAAAGGAAAATCTAGAAGGATTCTCCTCACCTCCTTGAGAAAACTGTTACTGGCTAGCAAAGGTGACTGCCCTTTTTAAAGAAGTATTAAAAAGCTCCAAATCTTTGAACTGAAAAAGAATGGTAGAAACCACTTCTCATAAGAAAGAACAAACACAACACCCATAAGGCTTAGGCTGAACCCCAAAGCTGGAAGCAGAAGAATTATGTGACAGATTCTACAAGACTAGGCTCTGGCACAGATAAACAAAAAAGACCAGTAGTGAGGAACAGGCCCAGATGGCAGCACCAGAAGACCGCATCAGTCTTGCAATGATTTAATGAAAAGATAATCATTAAACTTCTGTGAATTTCTAGAATTAAAAGGAAAATTGTTTGTTTGGGTTTGTATTCTAATTAACAAGGCAAAACTCAAGACAAAGAGAATTAAAGGAAGGTTTGTCCAGATCTTACCACCCGGGGCAGCCAAGGGGTCTTACCATTACTGATCTCCACAGTACTGCTGGACACAGCTAACCGTGTTCTTGATAGGAAGAGTCAGGAACCAGAGGAGCAAGAAAGAGAAGACAGCTTTATTGTCAATCAGGTACATGTTCAGGAACTCCTCTCCTCCTCCTCGTACCCTCTGCCCATCTTATAAAGCCAAACAACAAGAAGTGAACATGAACAGCCCTTGGAAATGGCCATAGTCAACCAACCAGAAGCCTGGAAGAGACAAACAGGACATGCATGCTCCTGTGCAAATGGCCACTGTTTGTTTCCCAATTCTTTTTGGGTCCCTGGAAACAGTGCAGTCTTCCGTGACAGCACGCACTTTGAAGCCCTCAGCATGTTCCTTTGTTTCCATGAGAACGTGCCCTTACCTGATCCTGTTGGTTTTGGCCTGGAGAGGACCCTAATAGAGGTTTTTTTTTTTTCCCCTTTGGCGTTACAGCACTTAAAAATTTTAAATAACAGGAAGAGGAAGAGGATGTCTGAACACAGAGAGGGAATTATCTACAATAGTATATGCACAGCACAATATAACAGGAATAAAAGAGCACAAGAGAAATAAAACAAAAAATCATCACAATAATCATAATAAGCAGATTCTTGCCCCATTAAGAAAAGAATGATTACCAAAAAAAGTCTATAATCTGTTTGGCAGTTTTCTGGAGATTTAGGGCTTGTTATAATGAATACAGATTGAGAGCTAATGAATCCCAATGCCCCTGGACCTATACATTCTGTAATAATACAATTGGGAAGAATCCCCTTATAACCCAGAGTGCTCACAGGTCATGGGGAAAGGGGTGTCAGAGTGGAGAGACTTGCCAGGCATAGAGTGTCTTTTTGAGTATAGCCAACACATATTTGATAATACAAGGGAACAATCCAAGCAATAGTAAAAACAAGAAAGCAATTATCAATATGGTTTGTATATCTGCCCACCAGGAATTTTCATGTAAATGTAAATGTAAATGCCTGTAAATCAATTAAACCTTGTTTGTCAAGCAACATTTGCTGAGACATTCCTAGCTAGTTCCTCTATATATCTAGCTTGTACTTTACTGTTTTGTACATTAGATAGGGACATTGCAAGAGAGACTGATAAAACTCCAAGTGAAACCTACATAATTATATACCTAATATGACACAACTGATACATCTCTTTTTTCTAATGGAACTAAGGTCAGTTTTCTTCTTTTCTATTATGGTATTAAACATATGATCAATGTTAGTATGATACATTTCTCACTTTTTACAGCAATATTGATTCATGAACAATAAGAAATACACTCTGATTTTCAATTTCACTCTCTGGATAATTATTGACTGTACAATTCCAACAAGTAACATTGTAAAAATCTATTGTTTCTTTGGTAACAGTTACAGAGTCTCCCAACCTGAATGCATATTTCCCTCCCAGATAGGCTTTAGTAAGGAACTGGTATCCAATTCTCATGCCATTTGTCCAAGAACCAGGATCCAAGATGCTTTTCCATGTCTCAAATTGCTGCATCAATTCTTGAGTGACAAGGTGTCCCATGGAGGTTTGTGAGGGGCCAACCTGATGGTCCTTTATGTAGACACACTGCTGCAACCCTCCTGTGCAGATAAGGGTGTTGCTGTGACAGGGCATCCCCTGCATACTCAGCATGTTACATCACATGATACCCCATTCCTCCCATGAGACAATCCTAAGCCATGGTAGATCCATAGCTCACCTTTTGGCCTCTATTTTCAGTCCTGATTGTATGTAACACAAATCCATAGGTATAGAAAGCATCTTGTTAGTTGTCTTGGGGGCATATCTTCTCCTCCTTTTGGACAGTCGCCTCTTCTTCCTTCTTTTCCTCTTCAGTTCTGTGGATAATTTTGAGATATCTAATGGGAATCCACTGCTGAGGATTTTCTCCTGTGGAGATACAAGCATATCTTGGCCCCTACATTAGAACCTTAGAGGATCCCTCCCATCCTTCAGGACCCTTTTTCATTACCATGGTCTCATTCTTAGGGGGCTTTCTTAATGAAGATGGCATGTTTTCTTTTATTAATTCTCTGCCTATATTCACCAGAGAGTACTTCATAGCTGGATGTAAATCATTTGACTCAAATTTTAAATAATTTATTATGTTCTATATCTTTCTGAGTGACCCTACCTCCTTCTCCCTCTTTTTTCTTTTTTGATGACTCTCTAGAGGGTCTGATTAGTCCTTTCTATAATGGCCTGTCCTGTGGGGTTGTCAGGAATCCAAAAAAAAGATAGATGGAAAATTCTTATAAGAACTGTTTTAATATTTTTGAGGCATATGAGAGTCCATTATCAGTCTTGATGGTGTGTAGGATACCCATAGAGGCAAAACAGTGAAATAAGTGACTTATTACATGTGAAGTAGCTTCCCCTCATTGAGAGGATGCAGATAAAAAGCCTGAATAAGTGTCAACTGTAACATGAATGCATGTTTTTCCCAATGTATAACATCCATTTGCCATATATCATTTGACCTATCACCTCTGGGGTTAGTCCCCAGCCCTACAAGTCTTTAAGAATTATATGTTGGTGCTAAGAAAGCAAATTTATCCCTGTCCTCAGGTTGAAGAAGGACAGAGTAAAAGCAATCCTTAACATCTATTAAACATAAGGGCCATTTCCTGGGGATCATGTTTGGGGATATCAAACCTGCCTGAAAAAACCCATGTCTTCCAGAACTGAATTTACTGTCTCAAATCTGTTAATATTCTCCATTTACTAGATTTTTTTCTTTATAACAAATACAGGAGAGTTCCACAGGTTGTTTATTTCCTCATTGTGTTCTAACTCTAATTGTTCTAGTACTAATTGATATAGAGGGGTTGTTTTTCCTTTGGTCAGGGGCCATTGCTACCTCAATATCAGTGTGACAATAGTCCAAGACTTTTATGGAGTAGTGGAAGCTGCAGCAGCAAAGACCCCTCCTAAAAATCTGTGGGGATTTTCATCCCTAATTGATATAAAATATCCCTGCCCTATAAGTTTATATGTAAGCCATCTATTATTAAAGGAAAAATGGTTCCTGCCTTTAGATCTTTTTGCCAACTTAGCAGTTCAGTGGAATCAAAGCCTTCTTACTGACACCTACTCCTGCCACTAAGTTGCTCAAAATATAAGTTCATGTTTGCTCCTGGAGCAACCTGAGTAGCAGTCAACCAATTCTCTTCTAAATCTCTTCTAAAATTCTGTCATCCCAATTTCATTCTTAGGCTTTACATTAGGAGAGCTTTTGAAAGGCTGTAAATTCAGATAGACACAAGAGTAAGGCAGGACCTAAAGTGGTTGAGCAGGGGGAGGCCATTCATTATCATCCTCCTCAGACTCAGGAGAGGGATATCTATTGCTAAGAGTGGATTTGTCTGTGTTCCAACTGTAAATTTCCTGACCTCTTTTTCTGGTTCTGATTTCAGACTTTCTTTCTCTATTTTTTTTGTAAAGCTATCTAGGCCATAATTCCTGCTCCTCTGGCTGAATTATCAGAATCACATTCTCCATCCTCCTGCCTGGATTTGAGTTCACTAACCTATAGGACACTCTACCTCCCCTTCCTTCTTACTGAAGGGCCCCCTCTGGACTCACCGCCCTCTCAAAAAAATCCCTGTTCAGGTGCCACTTGTTCATATCCTACCACTGGGGGCAGCAAGGGGTCTTACCATTACTGGTCTGCAGAGTACTACTGGACATAGCCAGCCGTGTTCTTGAGAGGAAGAGTCAGGATCCAGAAAAGCAGGAAAGAGAAGACAGCTTTATTGTCAATCAGTTACATGTTCAGGAACTCCTCTCCTCCTCGTTGTCCCCTCTGCCCATCTTAAAAAGCCAAATAACAACAAGAGAACATGTGGGGCCCTTGGAAACAGCCACGGTCAATCAGGAGCCTGGGAGAGACAAACAGGAGGACATGCATACTCCTGCACAAAAGGCCATTGTTTGTTTCCCGACTCCTTTTGGATCTCTAAAAACAATGCAGCCTTCCATGGCGCACACACTGTGAAGCCCTCAGCACATTCCTCTGTTTCCATGAGAACATGCTCTTACCTGACCCTGTTGGTTTTGGCCTGGTTGTTTGGAGTGGTCCCTAACAGAGATTTATTATTTTTATAGCTTTTTATTGACAGAACCTATGCATGGGTAATTTTTCAACATTGTCCCTTGCAATCACTTCTGTTCCAACTTTTCCCTTTCTTCCCTCTACCACTTCCCCTAGATGACAGACAGTCTCATACATGTTAAACATGTTAAAGTATATCTTAAATACAACATGTGTACATATTTATACAGTTTTCTTGTATAAGAAAAATCAGATTTAGAAAGGTAAAAATAATTTGAAGAAAAAAACAAAAATGCAAGCAGTCCACATTAATTTCCAAGTATTCTTTCTCTGGGTGTAACTGGTTCTGTTCATCATTGATCAATTGGAACTGAATTGGATTTTCTTATTGCCAAAAGAAAAAAGCCACCTCCATCAGCATTAATGCTCATATAGTATTGTTGTTGAAGTGTATAATGATTTCCTGGTTTTACTCATTTCACTTAACATCAGTTCATGTAAGTCTCTCCAAGCCTCTCTATATTCATCCTGCTGACATTCCTTACAGGACAATAATATTCCATAGCATTCATATACCACAATTTACCCAGCTATTCTCCAATTGATGGGCATCCATTCAATTTCCAGTTTCTAGCCACTACGAAAAGGGCTGCCACAAACATTTTTGTACATAAGTCCCTTTCTCTTCCTTAATAGCTCTTTGGGATATAAGCCCAGTAATGACATTGCTGAATCAAAGGGTATGCAGACTTTGATAACTTTTTGAGCATAGTTTCAAATTGCTCTCCAGAACGGTGAGATCCATTCCACCAACAATGCATCAGTGTCCCAGTTTTCCCCACACTCCTTCTAAGATTCTTCATTATCTTTTCCTGTCATCTTAGACAATCTGACAGGTGTGTAGTGGTATTTCAGAGTTGTCTTAATTTGTATTTCTCTGATCAATAGTGATTTGAAACACCCTTTCATAGACTACAAATACTTTCAATTTCATCATCTGAAAATTGTCTGTTCATATCCTTTGACCATTTATCAATTGAAGAAGGGGTGGATTTCTTACAAATTTGAGTCACTTCTCTATATATTTTAGAAATGAAGTCTTTATCAGAACCTTTAACTGGAAAAATGTTTTCCCAATTTATTGCTTCCCTTCTAGTCTTGTCTGCATGAGTTTTGTTTGCACAAAAGCTGTTTAACTTTATATAATCAAAATGTTCTTATTTTGTGATCAATAATGATATCTAGTTCCTCTTTGGTCACAAATTCCTTCCTCCTCAACAAGCCTGAGAGATAAACTATCCTATGTTCTAATTTATTTATAATCTCATGCTTTATGCTTAAATCATGAACACATTTTGATCTTATTTTGGTGTATGGTGTTAAGTGTGCGTCCATAACTAGTTTCTGCCCTACTAATTTCCAGTTTTCCCATCAGATTTTGTAAATAGTGAATTCTTATCCCAAAATCTGGGTTATGGGTTTGTCTAGCACTAGATTGCTGTAGTTATTGACTATTTTGTCCTGTGAACCTAACTTATTCCACTGATCAACTAGTTTATTTCTTACCCAATACCAAATGGTTTTGGTGACCGCTGCTTTATAATATAATTTTAGATCAGGTACAGCTTGGCCACCTTTGTTTGATTTTTTTTCATTAGTTCCCTTGAAATTCTTGACCTTTTGTTCTTCCAGATGAATTTTGCTGTTATTTTTTTCTAGGTCATTAAAATAGTTTCTTGGGAGTCTGATTGGTATAGCACTAAATAAATAGATTAATTTAGGTAGTAATGTCATCTTTATTATATTTACTCAGCCTATCCAAGAGCACTTAATATTTTTTCAATTGTTTAGATCTGACTTTATTTGTGGGAAAAGTGTTTTGTAGTTTTGTTCATATAGTTCCTGACTTTCCTTTGCAGATAAATTACCAAATATTTTATACTATTGACAGTTATTTTAAATGAAATTTCTCTTGTATCTCTTGCTGTTGGATTTTGTTGGTAATGTATAAAAATGCTTAGGATTTATGTGGGTTTATTTTGTTTCCTGCAACTCTGTTAAAGTTGTGGGTTATTTCTAACAGCTTTTTAGTAGAATCTCTGGGGTTTTCTAAGCATATAATCATATCATCTGCAAAGATTGATAATTTGGTTTCCTCATTACCTACTCTAATTCCTTTAAGTGCTTTCTCAACTCTTATTGCTGAAGCTAGCATTTCTAATACAATATTGAATAATAATGGTGATAGTGAGCAAACTTGTTTTACTCAATCTTACTGGAAATGGTTTCATTTTATCCCCATTTCATAATGATGCTTAATGATAGTTTTAAATACATGCTCCTGACTATTTTAAGGAAAAAGTGCATTTATTTCTATACTCTCTACTGTTTTTAATAGGAATGGGTGTTTTTTTTTTAATCAAATGCTTTTTCTGTATCTATTGAGATGTTCATATGGTTTTTGTTAATTTGGCTATTGATATAATCAATTATATTAATAGTTTTCCTAATATTGAACCAGTCCTGCATTCCTAGTATATATCATACTTGATTATGGTGTATTATTCTGGAGATAATTTTCTGTAATATTTTTGCTGTCCTATTTCATCCTACCTGGTTTAGGTATCAGTACCATGTCTGTGTCATAAAAGGAATTTGATAGGATTCCTTCATTTCCTGTATTTTCAAAAAGTTTCTATAGCATTGGAGTTAATTGTTCTTTAAATGTTTGGTAGAATTCATATGTAACTCCATCTGGTCCTGGGGATTTTTTCTTCATTAATAGCTTGTTCTATTTCTTTTTCTAAAATGGGACTGTTCAACCAATTTACTTCATCCTCTGTCAATCAGGGCAAGCTATATTTTTTAAGTTATTCATCCATTTCATTTAAGGCATTGAATTTTTTGGCATAAAGTTGGGCAAAGTAACTCCTAATTATTGTTCTAATTTCCTCTTCATTAGTCAGAAGTTCTTCCTTTTCATTTTTAAGACTAACAATTTGATTTTCTACTTTTCTTTTTCTAATCAAATTTACCAAAGGTTTATCTATTTTGTTGGTTTTTTCATAGAACCAACTCTTAGTTTTATTAATTCAATAGGTTTTTTTACTTTCAATTTTATTGATCTCTCCTTTTATTTTTAGAATTTCAAGTTTAGTGTTTGACTGAGTGTTTTTAATTTGTTCCTTTTCTAGCATTTTTAGTTGCAAGCCCAATTCATTGACCTTCTCTTTCTCTATTTTATGTAAGTAGGCTTCTAGAGATATGAAATTTCCCCTTATTACCGTTTTGGCTGCATCCCATACATTTTGATATGATGTCTCATTATTATTGTTTTCTTGGGTGAAGTTATTAATTATGTCTATGATTTGCTGTTTCACCCAATCATTCTTTAGTATGAGATTATTTAGTTTCCAATTATTTTTTGGACTACTTTCCCCTGGCTTTTTGTTGAATGTAATTTTCATTGCATCGTGGTCTGAAAAGGATACATTTACTATTTCTGCCTTACTGCATTTGAGTTTGAGATTTTTATGTCCTAATATATGGTCAATTTTTATATAAGTTCCATGAACTGCTGAAAAGAAAGTATACTCCTTTCTGTCTCCACTTCATTTTTTCCAGAGATCTATCATATCTAACTTTTCTAGTATTCTATTTCCCTCTTTGACTTCTTTCTTATTTATTTTTTGGTTTGATTTATCTAATTCTGAGAGTGCAAGGTTGAGATCTCCCACTATTATAGTTTTGCTGTCTATTTCTTTTTGCAGTCCTTAATATCTCCTTTAAGAATTTAAATGCTATACCACTTGATGCATATATGTTTAATATTGATCTTACTTCATTATCTATGTTACCCTTTAGCAAGATATAGTGCCCTTCCTATCTCTTTTAATTAGATCAGTTTATGCTTTCACTTGATCTGAGATCAGGATGGCTACTCCTGCTTTTTTTTTTTTTACTTCACCTGAAGCACAGTAGATTCTGCTCCAACCTTTTACCTTTACTCTGTATTTATCACCCTTCTTCAAGTGTATTTCTTATAAACAACATACTGTAGGATTCTGACTTTTAATCCAGTCTGCTATGTGCCTCTGCTTCATGGGGGAGTTTACCCCATTCACATTTATGGTTAAAATTACTAATTCTGTATTTCCTACCATCTTGTTAACTCCAGATTATGCTTTTCTCTTTTCTTTTCTTCTTACCCCCCTCCCAAATATGAAACTTGTGAGCACCACTTGCCTCATGCAGCCCTCCCTCTTTAGGATCCTCCCCCCACATTATAGTCCCTCCCTTTTTCTTAAACCTTTTCCTTACAATTTCTGTATTCCCTTCTATTTAGCTTACTCCTTCCCTTTTCACTTTTCCCCTTCCACTTTTCAATGAGATGGGAAAAGTTTCTCTGTAAATTGAATATATCTATTATTTTTCTCTTTGAGCCAATTCTTATGAGAGTAAGATACACACTATGTTCATCCCCCTGCCTTCTTTCCCTCAGATATAATAGGTTTCCTTTGCCTCTTTGTGAGATGTAGTACCTCCATTTTTCTCTTTTTCTGGTACAATTTCTTTTCCAACTCTAGCTTCTTTTTTATAACAGTTAAACCAAATTAAACATGTATTCTTTATGTATACGCATAACAGAAATATAGTTCCCAAGATTTCTTTTCACCTTTTTATGTTTCTCTTGAGTCCTATATTTGGAGTTCAAAACTTTTTTATTTAGTTCTGGTTTTTTTCATCAGAAGTAGTTGGAATTCACCTATTTCATTGAATGTCCATCTTCTTCCCCAGAAAAAAATGCTCATTTTGGCTGGGTAAGTTATTCTTAGCTGCATACTAAGTTCCTTAGTCTTTTGGAATATCAGATTCTAGGTCCTTTGATCCTTTAATGTGGACACTGCTACAACCTGAGTAATCCTTATTGTGGCTCCGTATTTGAATTTTTTTTCCCCCAGTTGCCTGTGGTATTTTTTCCTTGATCTTATAGTTCTGGAATTTAGCCACAATATTTCTTGGGGTTTTGATTTGGGGATTTCTTTCAGTAGGTGATCGATGAATTCTTTCAATGCCTATTTTACCCTCTGTTTCTATAACATCTGGGCAGTTCTCTTTAATAATTTCCTGGAAAATAATGTCTAGACTCTTTTTTTCATCATATTTTTCAGGGAGTCCAATAATTCTCAGAGTATCTCTCCTAGATCTATTTTCCAGGTCTGTTGTTTTCCCAAGAAGGTATTTGACATCTTTTTCCATTGTTTCATTTTTTGTTTGTTTGTTTTGCTTGACTGATTCTTGGTGTCTCCTCAAGTCAATCATTTCCATTTGTTCAATATGATTTTTAATGAATTATTTCTTCATTTACTTTTTTATTTCTTTTTGTAATTGTCCAATTGAATTTTAAAATGAATTTTGTTATATGGAATTTTTTTTTCCATTTTGCCGCTTTTATTTTTAGAGACCTATTTTCTTTTTCCAATTCACTAATTCTGTTTTTCAGGAAGTTGATTTCTTTATCTACTCTATCTTTTAATGAGTAGGATGACTTATCTAGAGCCTCTTGCAAAGTTTCCCTTTCCTTTCCCACTTTTTCTTCTAGCTCTCTTGTAAGAACCTTTTTAATTTCTTCTATGAGAGCCTTGCATGGTGGGGACCAAATCATATCCCCCTTTGGGGTTTCATCTAGAGACAATCTGTTTTTATTCTCCTCAAAGTTTGAAGTGTGCTCTGTATCAGTATAAAAGCTATCTATAGTTAGTGCCTACTTTACCTTTTTACTCATTTTGACAAAAAATAAACAAAAAAACTGCAGCCTGCTTTTAGATCAGTGTGGTGTTACCAAGCTTACTTTACAGACAACAAGAAGTAGCATTGAAGCACTAGCAGGATAGCAATGTCTGTGCTGGGATCAGCATCTGCACTGTACTAAGTGGTTGCACATTGAGATTGTGCTGAGTCCCTCCTGGAGCTGGGTTGGTGGTCCTGAGAGACTCTAGAATTTGGGGGTTATAGTCTTTACCCTTTGCGTTTATACCTTCTTTGCCAATCTACTGGCTTGCTGCCAGAGCAAAGTAGCTGGCACTGTGGTAAAGTTCTCCCCACAAATTTTCCACTGGCTGAGACCATACCATCCCCCACTCTGGTCTGTTCAGCATGAGTTGCTTTCCGTGCTTTCACTACCTACTTGACTGACACTGCATCTGACCCCACGTGTAAACAAAAACATACCTTTTCTGGTGAATTTCAAAAATATCTTCTGTTGGTAATGTGGGTTTTGACAGTCAAGCACTAATTCCTAGGCCTTTCATAAAAGAAGTAGTCTGAGGGTAAAGAAGAGCTTAGATAGATGGGTGTGTCCTCTCCACCATTTTGGCTCCACCCTCCCAGCAGAAGTTTATTAAAAGTATATCAAAGCAATGATATGTTAAAGGGCTGATTGTTAGAAATCTGCAAGGGTTTCAAAATGGGACAGTTTATATTGATAGCTTTCATAATTCAAATAAGTTCGCATCAGCAAAACATTCCGGTTCCTCCTCAACATAGCAAATATGTGACAATTTGCCAGGTGCAAATAGGCAGTGGGTGACTTGAGGTGGAGTGAATTGCCATAGAGCAACATCTCCCCCAACACTGACAAGTATGTCTGAGAACAATGGGTTATTGAGTCAGAATAATTTACAGTCTGTGTACATGTAGTGATTACATACATAATATACACAAAATGAAGAAAAGATCATTCAGTGTGGGAACATAGCTGGGAAGATAACAAAAAGCTTCATGTTAAATTAACAAAGTTTCTAAAGAAATCAGGTATTTCAGGAAACTGGGGAGTGGAAAAGGATTCTCAAACTTGTAGGATTGTCAATACAGACCTTTTTTTCCAAGGTCACAGAATCAGCAAATGGAGTGTTATGTGTGAAGAACTACAAGCTCATCAATACAGCTGGTAGTGTGCCCAATATATGTATGTTCCTCTAGCATGTCCCTCATGTTCTCTCTGTGTGTATATGTCTTTTTATACCTCTTCCCTCTGCTGTTGTGTATATTTATGGGAGAATATACCATGACTTACAGGGGAGAAACTTTTTTCTCCATGATATCTTTGCTATTTTATTAAATGCATTTATTTTGGTTAAATAAATAAAGTTCTCTAGCTGATTGTTAAACACATTAAAGAGAGTTTAAGAGCCATGATTTTTAATAGGTGTAGACTCATAAAGAACTTTGAACCAAGGATAAACTTCACAGGGGGCAGGATCTGACTTGTGAATAGACGAGTAGTGGGGAGGAGAAGATTAAAAAAAAACAGTGAAATAAATTTTGATCCTATTTATCCAGAGTACTATTAGCATATGTATGAGGGTCACATGTATTCAGCTAAAAGGAAAATATGGCTTAAACAAGTCATTTTTTTCATTGCTATTTCATATTCCCTATTATCATTAATATAAATGAAGAAAATTCCTTGATTGTTAATGACGTAGCAGTGGTAAATAGAGGGATGTTATTTATTCAGATTTTAATTTTAAGGACCTAAACTCCAGAGATTGGTAAGTCATTTTTGTTTGAATTTGAATGGTATGGGTGTTACTTAAAACAACGTGAAGGAACTTTTAAAATTACTAAGGATTCAAATAGAAATGTGAGGTGCTCTCACTCTTATTAGAGAAGACAACATAGAGAGGAGAGTTCAGTAGTCAGATTGAAAAGTGTAGAAGTGCTCATGATGCACAAGTTTGTCCTTACAGTAAGTACATCAGCAGGGCATAATATCACTGAATAAACTAGCCTTTAGGAAGTCATTTAACATGATTAGAAATAGCAGGAGTGGTTGATAGGAGAATGCAAGGACAGAATTTGCAAAAGCTTTCCACAATGAACCAAGAAAGCCCAGACAATTGAAGGAAGTTTGTCAAATTGTTGATGCAGAAAAGTCTTCAAAATCCAAAGATCTGTGGGAAAATACAAAGGGAAAAAGAAGAAAGAAATTTATTAGAGCATTTGCTGACTTTGACTCTAAATTGAATAAGTGGTAATCTTCAAAATGAAACTACACCTTGGTGGCTAATGATACTATCAATGATGGAAAGCCTTTTTATGCCTATTGTGGTTGGTCTGGGAATCGCTCCCTTTACCAAGAACTGAGGACCCATAACACAGAGTTATAAATGATTACTTATATCAAGAAAATGAAAAGCTGCTTCCTTGCTAAGTTTTATACTAAACTTCATATAAATTTGCATGAGATATTATGTGGGATTGAAGCAGCCAGAAGTTGAAATATAGGAGCCAAGAATAGAGTAGGAGATGAGCCAAAAGAGAAGCAAGATATGAAATGGGTAATGTTTGCCAAGCACAAGAGGAAAGCCAAACCATAGCTACAGAAGCAAAGGAATAAAAAATAGAATATAAATTCATCATTTGGCTTGTTGCTACTGTTATTGTTTTAAATTAAATTTATTTTCCCATCAACAATGTCCTTCCTACTTTCATTCTTAGTCCTAGATCACAAATGGAAGATAACTTCAAAGACAATGTGTCTCCTTTAAATTAAGGAAAAAAAAACTTTCTCTTTTCCTGGGTAGGTAGTGATGAGAAAAGAGTAAAATGTGAAGAAATTGGGAATATTGAAGTAGTTGCGTTTAGAAATGGCTCAACAGAAGCATGCTCACTGAAAGAAATTATAGAGAACTGAATTTAGAACAACTTCTACAATAATATAGAATTGCCTAAGAACTCTATATCAAAGGCAAATCCAAGAAGTCAACAATTTTGCCACCTCCTATTTGCCCACTTCTACTACTTCTTTCCTTGGACTCTTCCTTTTTCAATTTAAGAATTAGAGAAGTGGAGCTTGAAATGATGTGTATAGTTATCTAGTACAATTTTGTCCTTTTTTATGGATGAAGAAACCAAGAACCAATTTTGCAAGAAAGTAGAACTAGAAACTATTAGTTAGGCATATTAGGATATTATAATCAGATGTACCAGTGATTGGTCTTCCCAGTTTCTATAATCCATGTGCTTTGTCCGTATATCATTTTCATTGGAAGGGGTGATTAAATTTGATGGAATAAACATCAAAGGAAGAGTCTTTTTAAAAAAAATATTGTTAACATTTTTATTATGCAATATCTCCATTTTCCAATAAAACTCTCCCTCTGCAAAGTCAGGAAAAAGTATATAAGCATTCATTAAATACTTACTATATGCCAGGCATGTTAAGTCACTTTCTACATATTATCTCACTTGATCTTTACAAAACCTTAGAAATTAGCTCCTGTTATTATCCCCATTTTATATTTGGGGAAATTGAGGAAAATAAAACTGAGGGGAAAAAAACAGAGGAAATAAAAGTAAATGATGGCCCAGGGTTACCTAACTAGTAAATAAGGAGAGATTTTAATTCAGATCCTCCTGACTACAGGCTCAACTCTCTCTCCATTATGCTACCTAACTGCCTCTAGCAGAAGTTCAGTTTGAAATCACATTCAATGCTCTAAACTTAGACTCCCAACTTTACAAGTAAGTGGAAAAACATTTCATTTTTAGAAGACAATGTTTATCAATTACAGTTTCACAATATTCAATTTCGGTTTGGTTATTGCTTTTCCACTTATGTTACTATGATGGTATTATTGTCATTGTTCAGTTTT
This sequence comes from Antechinus flavipes, assembly GCF_016432865.1. Taxonomy (NCBI): domain Eukaryota; kingdom Metazoa; phylum Chordata; class Mammalia; order Dasyuromorphia; family Dasyuridae; genus Antechinus; species Antechinus flavipes. Next base: position 233,909,331 of record NC_067402.1, read on the forward strand.
ATCTGATTCTGTGATCCCATTTGGGATTTTCTTGGCAAAGATACTGAAGTGGTTTGTCATTTTTCCTCATTTTTACAGATGAAGAACAGAGGTATAGAGAGTTATGTGATTTGACCAGGGTCACACATCTAGTAAATGTTTGAGGTCACAAATTTAATTCAGATTTCCATCTCTCTAGGCTGTTGCTCTATCCACTGCATCACCTAATTGCTCCTACATTATTGTAGCTATTGTGCATATAGTTTTCAAAGTTCTGCTGCTATTTGTATCAAATAAGTTTTGATATGTTTTACTCTATTCATAATATCTGTAATTTTTTAAGAATTCAATAATAATGAATTCAATATTCAATTAAAAATTTAAATTCATGTACCACAACTTGTTTAGACATCATGCAATCAATAAATGTCTACTTTGTTTCCAGTTCTTTATTAGTGTCTATGCAGCTTTTTTTTTTTTATCATTGATTTCTTTGGGGCATATGAAAAGGAGCAGGACTTCCACGTCAGAGGATATGAACAATTTTCTTACCAAGTCAGAACTTTACTGTAAAGAAAGATTCTTTTCTAGATATTTCTTTCTGATCTTTATTTGGATTATAACATAAGTTCCTTTATTGAACAATTATCCAAAAAACAACTATGTGTAAGAAGAGAAAGCTGCTTACTCCACAACATCCTCAGTTAAGAGGCCTAGAATGCATTCACAAAACAATAAGAGGGAGGAAAGGGGGACATTAAATATGTAAATATGTCCTCATTTTTGATGAAGTGTGAACACCTATCTGATTTAGTTAATTGTAATTGACTAAGAAACAGAAATAGCCGGGCTTTAGGGGCTTTTAAAAGCTAAGACCAGAGAAGCTCAAATTCGTCAAGATTTTGAATTAGTTCTGGAGTGAAAGTTTTGGGGGAGGGAAAGAAAAATAAGGAAAAAGATATTTCCTTTCCTTTTCCACATCCTCCACAACAACCATGTACCTTTGAAGAGGAACTATTGAATCAGTCTATATCATGATCCCTTACTATGATTACAACCCAAGACTAATCATTCTATTATCTTTCTGTACCCTCTCTTTTAATGACCTCATCAGCTTTCATGGATTTTATATTATCTCTATGCTGCTAGTGTATGTACCATAAAAACACACCAGGAACTGCATGTGGGACATTTTTAATTGGATTTCTATAAGTATCTCAAACTAAACATACCCAAACATAATCATTTTCTCTCAAAACCTACTTTTTTTGAATTTTCTAATGTCCAAATTTTCTAATTGCTTATAATTATATCATAATTGTTTCAGTCACCCAGATTTGACATCTATGGTATCCTCAAATTCCTCATTCCTTCACTCTTTCCACACATACAATCAGTTGACAAATATGATCTCTTCCAACAATACATGTTTCCTGCCCTTTATTCATATAGCCTTTACCCTAGTCTAGGCCCTCAATATACTTGCCAGGATATTACAATTGTTTTTTGTTAGTTTCCTTGATTTAAATCTTTCCTCAGTACAACTCAATTTTTATACTGCTGTCAAAGTATTTTTCCTAAAATTTGAGCCACATCAAAAATCTAATTCTTTTTTCATTTACAAAACCTATGCATGGGTAATTAATTTTTCAACATTGACGCTTGCAAAACTTTCTGTTCCAAAATTTTCCCTCCTTTCCCCACCCCCCCTCCTAGATGGCAGGTAATCTAATACATGTTAAATATGTTAAAATATATGTTAAATACAATATCTTTATACATACTCATACAGTTTTAAAAAATCGGATCTACACTATTGACCACAACATAGAAAATTTTGATTATATCAAACTGAAAAGTTTTTGTATAAACAAAACAAATGCAAACAAGATTAGAAGGGAAACAATAAACTGGGAAAACATTTTTACAATCAAAGGTTCTGATAAAGGCCTCATTTCCAAAATATATAGAGAATTGACTCTAATCTATAAGAAATCAAACCATTCTCCAATTGATAAATGGTCAAAGGATATGAACAGACAATTCTCAGATGAAGAAATTGAAACTATTTATAGGCATATGAAAATATGCTCCAAATCATTATTAATCAGAGAAATGCAAATTAAGACAACTCTGAGATACCACTACACACCTGTCAGATTGGCTAGAATGACAGGGAAAGATAATGGGGAATGTTGGAGGGGATGTGGGAAAACAGGGACACCGATACATTGTTGGTGGAATTGTGAACACATCCAGCCATTCTGGAGAGCAATTTGGAATTATGCTCAAAAAGTTATCAAACTGTGCATACCCTTTGATCCAGTAGTGTTTCTACTGGGCTTATACCCCAAAGAGATACTAAAGAAAGGAAAGGGACCTGTATGTGCCAAAATGTTTGTGGCAGCCCTGTTTGTAGTGGCTAGAAGCTGGAAAATGAAAGGATGTCCATCAATTGGAGAATGGCTGGGTAAATTGTGGTATATGAATGTTATGGAATATTATTGTTCTATAAGGAATGACCAGCAGGATGAATACAGAGAGGACTGGCGAGACTCACATGAACTGATGCTGAGTGAAATGAGCAGAACCAGGAGATCATTATATACCTCAACAACGATACTGTATGAGGATGTATTCTGATGGAAATGGATCTCTTCGATAAAGAGAGCCTTAATTGATCAAAGATGGACAGAAGCAGCTACACCCAGAGAAAGAACACTGGGAAATGAATATAAACTGCTTGCATTTTTGTTTTTCTTCCTGGGTTATTTATACCTTCTGAATTCAATTCTCCCTGTGCAACAAGAAAACTGTTCGGTTCTGCACACATATATTGTATCTAGGATATACTGCAACCCATTCAACATGTAAAGGACTGCTTGCCATCTGGGGGAAGGGGTGGAGGGAGGGAGGGGAAAAATCCGAACAGAAGTGAATGCAAGGGATAATGCTGTAAAAAATTACCCTGGCATGTGTTCTATCAATAAAAAGTTATTAATAAAAAAAAATCGGATCTAGAAAGAAAAAAAAAAACCTGAGAAGAAAAACAAAATGAAAACAAACGTCAACAGAAAGCATGAAAATTCTATGTTGTGATCCACACTCAGTTCTGGGTGTATATGGTTTTCTTCATCACTGAACTGAATTGGTTTGAATCATCTCATTGTTGAAGAGAGCCATGTCTATCAGAATGGATCATCGTCTTGTTGGGCTGCCAATTCAGTTTTCAGTTTCTAAGGGCTGCCAAATATATTTTTGAACATGTGGGTCCCTTTCCCTCCTTGAAGACCTCTTTGGGATATAAACCCAGTAGAAATAATTTATGCACAATTTGATATCTTTTTGAGCATAGTTCCAAATTGTTGTCCAGAATGATTGGATCCATTCACAGTTCAACTAACAATATATCAGTCTCCCAGTTTTCCCACATCCCCCTCCAACATTCGTCATTTTCTTTTCCTGTTATCTTAGCCAATTTGTCAGATGTGTAGTGGTATCCCAGAGTTTTCTCAATTTGCATTTCTCTGATCAATAGTGATTTGGAGCACCTTTTCATATGACTAGAAACAGTTTCAATTTCTTCATCTTAAAATTGTATGTTCATATCCTTTGACCATTTATAACTTGGAGAATGCCTTGATTTCTTATAGAGTCAATTCTCTATTTATTTTGGAAATGAGGTCTTTATCAGAATCTTTGAATGCAAAAATGTTTTCCCAGTTTATTGCTTTCCTTCTAATCTTGTTTGCATTAGTTTTGTTTGTACAAAAACTTTTTAACTTAATATAATAAAATTATATGTTTTGTGATCAATAATGATCTCTATTCTTCTTTGGTCACAAATTCCTTTCTCCTCCACAGATCTGAGAGGTAAACTATCCTATGTTCTAATTTGTTTATAATATCATTCTTTATGTCTAGATCATGAACCCATTTAGGCCTTATATTGGTTTACAATATGAAGTATGAGTCAATGCCTAGTTTCTGCCATGCTAGTTCCTGATTTTCTAAGTAGTTTTTGTCAAATACCGAGTTCTTATCCCAAAAGCTGGGGTCTTTGGGTTTGGCAAACACCAGATTACTATAGTTTTTGACTGTTTAGTATTGTGAACCTAACCTATTCTACTGATCAACTACTCTGTTTCTTATCCAGCACCAAGTGCTTTTGATGACCACTGTTTTATAATATAGTTTTAGAACCACCAACTTAGGCCACCTTCATTTGCTTTTTTCCCCATTAATTCTCTGGAAATTCTTGACCTTTTATTCTTCCAGATGAATTGTTATTTTTTCTAAACCACTAAAATAGGTTCTTAGGAGTCTGATTGGAATAGCCCTAAATAAATAGATTAGTTTAGGGAGTATTGTCATCTTTATTATATTCGCTTGACCTATGCAAGAGCGTGTGATATTTTTCAAATTGTTTAGATCTGACTTTATTTGTGTGGAAAGTGTTTTGTAGATTTGCTCATATCATTCCTGACTTTCCTTGGCAGATAAATTTGCAAATATTTTATATTATGGACAGTTATTTTAAATGGAAATTTTATTTGTATCTCTTGCTATTGGATTTTGTTAGTGATGTATAAAAATGCTGGCAATTTATGTGTATTTATTTTGTATCCTGAAACTTTGCTAAAGTTGTGAATTATAGAGTTCTCTAAGTATACCATCATATCATTTGCAGAGTGATAATTTGATTTCCTCATGACCCCTAATTCCTTTAATCTTTTTATCTTCTCTTATTGCCAAAGATAGCATTTCTAATACAATATTGACTAGTAATGGTGATATTGGTCAAACTTGCTTCACCCCTGATCTTATTGAAAATGGTTCCAGTTTATTACCATTACATATGATACTTGCTGATGGTTTTAAATAGATAGATGCTACTGACTATTTTAAGGAAAAGTCCATTTATTCCAACACTCTCTCATGTTTTTAATAGGAATATATGTTGGATTTTATTGAATGCTTTTTCTGCATCTATTGAGATAATCATTTTTTTTTGTTAATTTGGCTATTGGTATAGTCAATTATGCTACTTGTTGAACCCAGCCCTGCATTCCTGGTATAAATCCTACTTGGTCATAGTGTATTATCCTGGGAATGATTTTCTGTAATCTCTTTGCTAATATTTTATTTAAGATTTTTGTATCAATATGCATTAGAAAGATTGGTCTATAATTTTCTTTCTCTGTTTTCATCCTACCTGGTTTAGGTATCAGTGCCATGTCTGTGTCATAAAATGAATTTGGGAGGAGTCCTTCATTCCCTATTTTTTCAAATAGTTTCTATAGTATTGGAGTTAATTGTTCTTTAAATGTTTGGTAGAATTCACATGTAAACTCATCAGATCCTGGGGATTTTTCCTTAGGGAGTTGATTAATAGCTTGTTCTATTTCTTTTTTCTAAAATAGAATTATTTAAGTTATCTATTTCCTCTTCTGCTAATCTGGGCAATCTATATTTCTGGAGATATTCCTCCATTTCAGTCAGGTTATCAAATTTATTGGTATAAATTTGGGCAAAGTAACTCCTAATCATTGATCTAATTTCTTCTTCATTAGTGGATAATTCTTTCTTTTCATTTTTGAGACTAACAATTTGATTTTCCTGTTTCCTTTTTCTAATCAAATTAACTTAAAAGTTTATCTATTTTGTTAGTTTTTTTCTTAAAACCAACTTTTAGGTTTATTTATTAATTCAATTTTTTTTTACTTTTAATATTATTAACTCTCCTTTTAGAATTTCAAGTTTGGTATTTGATTGGGGATTTTTAATTTGTTCTTTGTTTATTTTTTTATTTGCAAGCCCAATTCATTGATTTTCTCTTTCTCTATTTTATGCAAGTAAGCCTCTAGAGATATAAAATTTCCTCTCATTACCTATTTGGCTGGCTCCCACTAATTTTGGTATATTGTCTCATTATTAGTGTCATTCTTTTGGATGAAATTATTGTGTTTATGATTTGCTCATTCACTCATTCATGCTTTAGGATAAGATTATTTCATTTCCAATTACTTTTTGGTCTATTTTCTCCTGGCCTTATATTGCATGTGATTTTTATTGCATCTTAATCTGCAAAAAAAAAAAATGCATTTTATATTTCTGCCTTTCTCCATTTGATTTTGAAGTTTTTAATGACCTAACACATAGCCAATTTTTGTGTTCCATGAACCAATGGAAAAAAAGTAAACTCCTTTCTCTCTCCATTTAATTTTCTCCAAAGATCTATCATACCTAACTTTTCTACATTTTGTTTATCTCCTTATGATATTTCTTATTTACTTTGTGTTTTGATTTATCTAGTTCTGAGAAAGCAAGTTGAGATCCCTCACCAGTATAGTTTTTCTCTCTATTTCTTCTTGTAGCTCTCTTACCTTCTCCTCTAAGAATCTGGAAGCTATTCCACTTGGTGTATATATTTTTAGTATTGATGTTGCTTTAATATCTACCCTACCCTATAGTTTCCTTCCTTGTCTCTTTTAATTAGATCTATCTTTTACTTTCACTTGATCTGAAATCAGGATTGCTACCCATGCTTTTTTTTTTTTTTACTTCACCTGCAGCATAACAGATTCTGTTCCAGCCCTTTACCTTCACTCTGTATATATCACTATGCTTTAAATGTGTTTTTTGTAAACAAAATATTGTAAAATTCTGGCTTTTAATGCTGTCTGCTCTATGCTTCCATTTTATGGGAGAGTTCATCCCATTCACATTTTCAGTTAAAATAACTAATTCTGTACTTCCTGCCATCTTATTTACCCTAGATTATGCTTTTCTCTTTCCTATCCCCCTTCCCTCCTCCCCACTATTTTGCTTTTGATGATCACCTCCCGAAAACAGTCCTCCCCCTTTAGAGCCCCTCCCCCTTTTTATACCTTTCCCCTAATTTTTCTGTTTTCCCTTCTATTAGGCTTTCCCTTTCCTTTCCCCCTTTCCCTCCTATTTCCCTATAAGATGACATAAGTTTCTTTGTGATACCAAATATGTCTAATATTCTCTCTTAGAGCAAATCTGATGAGAGTATGATTCACACAATGCTCATTCCCCTCCTTTCTTTCCCTCAATTATAATAGGTTTCTTTGCCTCTTTGTGAGATGCAATTTCCCTTATTTTACCTCCTTTTTTCCTCTTCTTTCAATATGATCCCCTTTCCACCTCTAGTTTCTTTTTCATATTATCATAATAAAATCACATTATATCCACATTCTCTAAGTATACCCATACAGAAATATTGTTCTCAAGACTTCTTTCCTTTTTATCTTTTTATGCTTTTCTTGAGTTCTGTGTTTGGAGATCAAATTTTTTGTTCCGTTCTGGTCTTTTCATTAGAAATAGGTGAAATTCATCATATATATGAAATTCTTCCTAACCTCATAGCTGCTCAAGTTCCCCTAGATTCTTAAAGAGAGATATAGGCAACCTAGCTCTGAAGATACAACCTGCCACTGCCTCTGGAGGCTAAAAAAAATCCCCAAAGTCTGTCTGATTTGTAAGATCTCATCTGAGATAAACATCAGGCTCTGTACATTTAGGAAGGACCTAGTGCATAGATTCTCTATGAAGATGAAGAAAATTTTTTTAAATTTTTTTTGTCTTTTAGATCAAAATTATATCAGTTTATTGTTCATTGTATTTCCTTAAAACTAAGAAGTTTCTTCAGAATGACCTCTGTTTATTTGAATGTTTATTTATTGATATCACTTGTATTACTGCATCAGTACAAATTATTAAGGATAGAAAATATCAATTTGCACCCCTAAAATGCTTGTGTATTTTTGCAATATGATAAGGTAACATATGAATATGAAATTCTATGTTTTTAAATTTTTAATCAGGCCAGAATTGCTTTACTTATTTTAAAATAAATTTAGCATATCTATTTTTAACATTCTTTTATTTTTAAATGTTGAATTCCAGATTTCCATCTTCTCACTCCTTCCTGACACACTGAGAAGGAAAACAAAGGTAAAATATATTTTCATAATAGATATATTGAAAAAATAAATAGAGAAAATTATACTTCAATTTGCACTCAAATTTCATCAGTTCTTTCTGAGAAGGTGAATAGCATTTTTTTCATCATGAATCCTTTGGAATTGTTTTGGATGATTTTATTGCTCAGAATATCCAAGTCTTTCACAGTTGATCATCAATACAACTTTGCTATTATTGTGTACTATGATCTGGTTCTTCTCACTTCACTTTGCATCAGTTCACATGGGTGTTACCAATTTTTTACTGAAACTATTCCCTTTGTAATCTTCCTTGTCATTTCTTATAGAATAATAGTACACCATTAAAGTAATATGACTTACCACCTAATTAATGAGCTTTCTCTCTGTTTTTAATTCTTTGCCATGACAAAAATAGCTGATATAAATATTTTTGTACATGAAGGTCCTTTTCTTTTTTTCTTTTATCTTTTTAAGAGTATAGACTTAGTAGTTGTATTATTGGATTAAAATAGTTTTATATTCCTTTGGGCATAGTTTCAAATTGTTTTCCAGAATTAGTTCACAACTCCACCAATGGTTCATCAGTGTACCTATTTTCCCTCATCTTCTCAAGCATTTATCATTTTTTGGTAGGTTTGAGGTGATATCTCAGAGTTGTTTTAATTTTCATTTTGGTAATAAATAATATTATTGATTAGAGTATTTTCTTAGTTAAGTTTGATTTCTTCTTCTAAAAGCTGCCTATTTATATCCTTGGACAATCATTAAGGGAATTTTTATTTTTATAAATTTGATTCAGTTTTATATATATATAAAACGAAGCCTTCATCAGAGAAATTTGCTGTAATTTTTTTGTTATGGGGATTATGGTGGAATGTTATTGTTCTATGAAAAATAATAAGCAGGATTCTTTCAGAAAAACCTGGAAACACTTCCAAGAACTTAAGCAAAGTGAAATGTACTGTGTACAAAGTCAACAATATTTGGGATGATCAACTGTGAATGATTTTGTTATACTCAGCAATAAAATGATTCACAACTATGCTGTAGGACTTATGATAAAAAGTACCACCTATACCCAGAAAAAGATTGAATCATAATTTTTTTAAAAAACTTTTTCTTGAGGGTTTCTTATGGGGGAAGGATTTATGTTTTCTTTCTCATTTTTTCATTTTCTGTGGTACCTTTTAACAAAATGTAATAATTTCCCTTTTTATTTCTTTTAATTATTAATTACTTATTTTTGTTTGGGACTTTTGGTTTTGAATATGATTGCTACCTCTGCCTTTTTTTTATTTCATCTGAAGCATAATAGATTCTCCTGAGCCCTTTATTTTAACATATATTTTAACATACTTCTGTTTTCAACAATATAATGTTGGATTCTGGTTTCGAATCCATTCTGCTACATGCTTTCATTTGGTGGATGAAGTCATCCCATTCACATTCACAGTTATTTTTTCTATTATAACTTTTATTGACAGAACATATGCATGGATAGTTTTTTACAACCTTATCCTTTGCACTCACTTCTGTTCCAACTTTTCCCTTCCCTCCTTCCACCCTCTCTCCTAGATGGCAGGCAGACTTATACATGTTAAATATGTTATAGTATATTCTAGATAAAATATATGAGTACAGAATGGCACAGTTCTCTTTATGCACAAGAAAAATTGGATTCAGAAGGTAAAAATAACCTGGGAAGAAAAATAAAAATGCAAGTAGTCTACATTCATTTCCTAGTATTCCTTCTCTGAGTGTAGCTGATTCCGTCCATCAGTGATCAATTGGAACTGAATTAGATCTTCTCTTTGTCGAAGATATCCACTTCCATCAGAATACATCCTCATACAGTATCATTGTTGAAGTATATAATGATCTCCTGGTTCTGCTCATTTCACTCAGCATCAGTTCATGTAAGTCTTTCCAAGCTTCTCTGTATAAATCCTGCTAGTCATTTCTTACAGAAAAATAATATTCCATAACATTCATATATCACAATTTACCTAACCATTCTCCAATTGATGGGCATACATTCATTTTCCAGTTTCTAGTCACTACAAACAGGGCTGCCACAAACATTTTGGCACATACAGGTTCCTTTCCCTTCTCTAGTATTTCTTTGGGATATAATCCCAGTAGTAGCACTGCTGGATCAAAGAGTATGCACAGTTTGATAACTTTTGGGGCATAATTCCAAATTGCTCTCCAGAATGGTTGGGTTCGTTCACAACTACAATAGCATTGCATCAATGTCCCAGTTTTCCCACATGCCCTCCAACATTTATTATTTTTTCCTGTCATCTTAGCCAATCTGACAGTTATGTAGTGATATCTCAGAGTTGTCTTAATTTGCATTTCTATGACCAATAATGATTTGGAACACTCTTTCATATGAATAGAAATTGTTTCAATTTCATCTGAAAATTGTCCTTTGACCATTTATCAATTAGAGAATGGCATGATTTCTTGAAAATTAGTCAGTTCTCTATATATTTTGGAAACCTTTATCAAAACCTTTAACTGTAAAAATGTTTTCCCAATTCATTGCTTCCTTTCTAATCTTGTTTGCATTAGTTTTGTTTGTACAAAGACTTTTTAATTTAAAATAATCAAAATTGTCTATTTTGTGATCAATAATGATTTCTAGTTCTTCTTTGGTCACAAATTCCTTCCTCCTCCATAAGTCTAAGAGGTAAACTATCCTATGTTCCTCTAATTTATTTATAATCTCATTCTTGATGCCTAAATCATAAATTCATTTTGATCTTATCTTGGTATGTGGTGTTAAGGGTGGGTGCGTGCCTAGTTTCTGCCATACTAATTTCCAGTTTTCCCAGCAGTTTCTGTCAAATTGTAAATTCTTAATCCAAAAGTTGGGATGTGGGGGTTTGTCAAACACTAGATTGCTATAGTTATTGACTATTTTGTCCTGTGAACCTAACCTATTCTACTGATCAACTAGTCTATTTCTTAGCAAATACCAAATGGTTTTGGTGACCACTGCTTTATAATATAGTTTTATATCAGGTACAGCTAGGCCACCTTCGTTTGATTTTTTTTTATTAGTTCCCTTGAAATTCTTGACCTTTTGTTCTTCCATATGAATTTTGTTGTTATTTTTTCTAGATTATTAAAATATTTTCTTGGAAGTCTGATTGGTATAGCCCTAAATAAATAGATTAGTTTAGGGAGTATTGTCATCTTTATTATACTCTCTCAACCTATCCAAGAGCACTTGATATTTTTCCAATTATTTAAATCTGACTTTATTTGTGTGAAAAATGTTTTGTAATTTTGCTTATATAATTCCTGACTTTACTTTGATAAATAGATTCCCAAATATTTTATGCTATTGACAGTTGTTCTGAATGGAATTTCTCTTTGTATCTCTTGCTGTTGGATTTTGTTGGTGATGTATAAAAATGCTTAGGATTTATGTGGGTTTATTTTGTTTCCTGCAACTCTGTTAAAGTTGTGGGTTATTTCTAACAGCTTTTTAGTAGAATCTCTGGGGTTTTCTAAGTATATAATCATATCATCTGCAAAGATTGATAATTTGGTTTCCTCATTACCTACTCTAATTCCTTTAATTGCTTTCTCAACTCTTATTGCTGAAGCTAGCATTTCTAATACAATATTGAATAATAATGGTGATAGTGAGCAACCTTGTTTTACTCCTGATCTTACTGGAAATGGTTTCATTTTATCCCCATTTCATAATGATGCTTAATGATGGTTTTAAATACACGCTCCTGACTATTTTAAGGAAAAAGTGCATTTATTCCTACACTCTCAAATGTTTTTATTAGGAATGGATGTTGGATTTTATCAAATGCTTTTTCTGCATCTATTGAGATGATCATATGGTTTTTGTTAATTTGCTTATTAATATAGTCAATTATACTAATAGTTTTCCTAATATTGAAGCAGCACTGCATTCCTGGTATAAATACTACTTTGGTCATAGTATATTATGCTGGGGATGATTTTCTGTAATCTTTTTGCTAATATTTTATTTAAGATTTTAGCATCAATATTCATTAGGGAGACCGGTCTATAATTTTTTCTCTGTTTTCAACCTACCTGGTTTAGGTTTCAGTACCATGTCTGTGTCATAAAAGGAGTTTGGTAGGACCCCTTCACTCCCTATTTTTTCAAATAGTTTATATAGCATTGGAGTTAATTGTTCTTTAAATGTTTGGTAGAATTCACATGTAAATCCTTGTGGTCCTGGGGATTTTTTCTTAGGGAGTTGATTAATAGCTTGTTCTGTTTCTTTTTCTAAGATGGGATAGTGTAACCCATCTTAATCTCTTATTCTGGGCAAGCTATATTTTTAAAAGTATGCTTACATTTCATTTAAGTTAACCAATTTATTGGCATAAAATTGGGCAAAGTAACTCCTAATTATTGCTCTAATTTCCTTTTCATTAGTGGCAAGTTCTCCCTTTTCATTTTTAAGACTTAACAATTTGCTTTTCTGCTTTCTTTTTTTAAATCAGATTTACTAAGGACTTATCTATTTTCTTGTTTTTTCATAGAACCAACTCTTAGTTTTATTAATTAATTCAATACTTTTTTTTTACTTTCAATTTTATTAATCTCTCCTTTTCTTTTGAGAATTTCAAGTTTAGTGTTTGACTGGGAGTTTTTAATTTGTTCCTTTTCTAGCATTTTTAGTCACATGCCCAAATTCATTGACCTTCTCTTTCTCTATTTTATGCAAGTAGGCCTCAAGAGATATAACATTTCCCATTATTACTGGTTTGGCTGCACCCCACATATTTTGGTATGATGTCTCATTATTGTCTTTTTTTGAGTGAAGTTATTAATTGTGTCTATGATTTGCTGTTTCACCCAATCATTCTTTAGTATGAGATTATTTATATTCCAATTGTTTTTGGTCTATTTTCCCCTGGCTTTTTATTGAATGTAATTTTCATTACATCGTGATCTGAAAAGGATGCATTTACTATTTCTGCCTTTCTGCATTTGAATTTGAGGTTTTTATGTCCTATTTTATAGTCAATTTTTGTATAGGTTCCATGAACTGCTGAGAAGAAAGTATTCTGTCTCCATTTAGTTTTCTCCAAAGATCTATCATACCTAATTTTTCTACTGTTCTATTTACCTCTTTAACTTCATTCTTATTTAGTTTGTGGTTTGATTTATCTAGTTCTGAGAGTACAAGGTAGAGATATCCCACTATTATAGTTTTGCTGTCTATTTCTTCTTGCACCTCTCTTAACTTCTCCTTTAGGAATTTAAGTACTACACCACTTGGTCCATATATATTTAATATTGATATTGCTTCATTATCTATGCTACCCTTTAGCAAGATATAGTGTACTTCCTTTATCTTTTTTAATTAGATCAATTTTTGCTTTTGCTTGATCTGAGATCAGAATGGCTACCCCTGCTTTTTTTTTACTTTACCTGAAGCATAGTAGATTCTGCTCCAGTCTTTTACTTTTACTCTGTATGTATCAAGTGTGCTTTATGTAAACAACATATTGTAGGATTCTGGCTTTTAATCCAGTCTGCTAAGTGCTTCCTCTTTGTGGGGGAGTTTACTCCATTCACATTTATGGTTAAAATTACTAATTCTGTATTGCTTGCCATCTTGTTAACCCCTACTTATGTTTTTCTCCTTTCCTCCCCCTCGTGCCCTTCCCCAGTATTAAACTTGTGAGCCCCACTTGCTTCTTACAACCCTTCCTTTTTAGGATCCCTCTCTCCACTTTAGATTTCCTCCCCCTTTCTTACCCTTTTTTCTCACAATTTCTGTATTCCCTTCCACTTAGTTTGCTCCTTCTCTTTTCACTTTTCCCCTCCCATTTTTTCAATGAGATGGGAGAAATTTCTCTGTAAATCAAATATGTCTAATATTTTTCTCTAGAATTCCTAAGAATTGCTAAGGCAATTCTGATGAGAGTAAGATACACACTATGTTCATTGCCCTCCCTTCTTTCCCTCAGATATGATAGGTTTCCTTTGCCTCTTTGTGAGATGTAGTACCCCCACTTTACCCTTTTTCTGGTACAATTTCCTTTCCACCTCTAGTTTCTAGAACAAATTATACATGTGTTATTTGTGCATCTTTATAACAGAAATATAGTTCCCAAGATTTCTTTTTACCTTTTTATGCTTCTCTTGGATATTTGGTGGTCAAACTTTTTTGTTTAGTTCTGGTTTTTTCATCAGAAATAGATGAAATTCACCTATTTCATTGAATATCCATCTTCTTCCCTGGAAAAAAATACTCATTTTGGCTAGGTAAGTTATTCTTGGCTTCATATCAAGTACCTTAGCCTTTTGAAATATTAGATTCTAGGCCCTTTGATCCTTTAATGTGGACGCTGCTAGATTCTGAGTAATCCTTATTGTGGCTCCTCTATATTTGAATTGTTTTTTTTTTTTTCCCTAGCAGCTTGTAGTATTTTTAACTTGGTCTAATAATTCTGGAATTTAGCCACAATATTTCTTGGAGTTTTGATTTTAGGGTCCCTTTCAGTAGGTGATAGATGAATTCTTTCAATGTCTATTTTACCTTCTGTTGCTATAATATCGGGGCAGTTCTCTTTGATAATTTCCTGGAAAATAGTGTCCAGGCTCTTTTTTTCATCATATTTTTCAGGGAGTCCAATAATTCTCAGAGTATCTCTCCTAGATCTATTTTCCAGGTCTGTTGTTTTCCCAAGAAGATATTTGACATTTTTTCCCATTGTTCCATTTTTTTTTCATTTTTTTGGACTAATTCTTGGTGTCTCCTTGAGTCATTTAATTCCATTTGTTCAATTCTGATTTTTAATAAAGTATTTTCTTCATTCACTTTTTTATTTCTTTTTTCTAATTGTCCAATTGAGTTTTTAAGTGAGTTGTTTTGTACTATGGAATTTTTTTTCCATTTCTCCAATTTTATTTTTTAGAGAGCTATTTTCTTTTTCCAATTCACTAATTCTGTTGTCCTTTGAATTGTTTACTTTTTCCAATTCACTAATTCTGTTTTTCAAGAATTTGATTTCTTTATCCACTCTATCTTTAAATGAGTGGGATGACTTATCCAGATCCTCTTGCCAAGCTTCCCTTTCCTTTTCCCATTTTTCTTCTAGCTCTCTTATAAGAGCCTTTTTAATTTCTTCTATGAGTGTCTTGTGTGTTGAGGACCAGATCATATTCCCCTTTGGGGATTCATCTGGAGATAGTTTTTACTCTCCTCAGGGTTTAAAGTCTGCTCTCTATCTGTATAGAACCTCTCTATTGTTAGAGTTCGCTTTATTTTTTTTGCTCATTTTGTCAAAGAATCAAAGAAAACTAACAAAAAAAGCAAATGCACTCTGCTTTTTTTTTTTTTTTTTTGGGGGGGGGGGGGGTTTGGCTGAATGGTGTTACAAAGGTTCCTCTACAGACTGCAGGTGGCAGCAGTGAAGCACTAGCTGGACAGCAATGGATATGCTGCATCTGCACTCTGAGACTCTGAGAGTGTGCTGAGTCATTCTGGATGCTGGGTGGGTGTGGCCAGGTCCCAAGAGACCCTAGCGGTTCAGGATTATAGTCTTTACTCCTTGTGTTTATAGCTTCTCTACTGATCTACTGGCTTGCTGCCAGGACAAAGTGACCACACTGTGCTAAAGTTCTCCCCACAGAAATGGCTGAAATCATGCCATACCCTCTCAGTTCTGCTCAGTGTGAGCTTCCTGCCATGCTCTCTCTGCCTGCTGTGCTCTCACTGCCTGCCTTGAAGTCGGTGGCTGATCTAACCATCTCCACCTGCAAGCAAAACAGACCTTTTCTGGGGAATTTCAAGGATATCTTCTGTTGGTAATTATTTGTGGATTTTTTCAGTCAAGCACTAATTCTGAAATAAAGTATTCTCATAGCAAGAAGGAGCTTAGACAGATGTGTGTGTCCTCTCCACCATCTTGGCCAGAAGTCCCACATTCACAATTATAATAACTAACTATGTGTTTCCCTTCATCATATTTTTCTTCCCTTTATATTCCTTATTTTAGCTTGCCCTTCCTCAAAAGTTTATTTTGCTTCTGATCATTATCTCCCTTAATTAATTTTCCCTTTTATCATCTCCCCAAATCCATATCCCTTATCTCTTTCCCTTCCTATTTCTCTATTGGGTAAGACAGATTTCTTTACCCAATATACATATAGATTCTTTCATCTTTGAACCAATTTCAATAATAATGAAGTTCAAGTATTGCTTACTATCCACCCACATTTTCTCATTTAGTATAAAAACATTTCCTTGTATGCCTATTTTATGTGATAAATTTTAACCCATTTTATCTCTACCTTTCCACTTCTTCCAGTGCAACTATATTTCTCATTGCTCTTTTTTTTTCTGGAGAGCATCCCAAAATAATTTGCTCACATTCATACCCTCTATCTCAGTTCTTTCAAACTAATAATGATAAAGTTCTTAGGAAGGAATGCAAACAGTTTAACTTTATTGAATACTTTATGATTACAATTTCATGTTTACTTTTTTATCAATCCATGTGAATCTTCCTCACAGTAAAATATTTTTTTAAGTTTTCACTCGTCTTTTATTTTTTTATTTATTTATTTTTTATTTTTTTTAAATTTTTATTTAATAATTACTTTATATTGACACTCGTTTCTGTTCCAATTTTTTTTCCCTCCCTCCCTCCACCCCCTCTCCTAGATGGCAAGCAGTCCTTTATATGTTGGATATGTTGCAGTATATCCTAGATACAATATATGTTTGCAGAACCGAACAGTTCTCTTGTTGCATAGGGAGAATTGGATTCAGAAGGTATAAATAACCCGGGAAGAAAAACAAAAATGCAGATAGTTCACATTCGTTTCCCAGTGTTCTTTCTTTGGGTGTAGCTGCTTTTGTCTGTCATTTATCAATTGAAACTCAGATCTCTTTGTCAAAGAAATCCCCTTCCATCAAAATATGTCCTCATACAATATCGTTGTCGAAGTGTATAATGATCTCCTGGTTCTGCTCATTTCACTTAGCATCAGTTCATGTAAGTCTCGCCAGTCCTCTCTGTATTCATCCTGCTGGTCATTTCTTACAGAACAATAATATTCCATAACATTCATATACCATAATTTACCCAGCCATTCTCCAATTGATGGGCATCCATTCATTTTCCAGTTTCTAGCCACTACAAACAGGGCTGCTACAAACATTTTGGCACATACAGGTCCCTTTCCCTTCTTTAGTATTTCTTTGGGATATAAGCCCAATAGAAACACTGCTGGATCAAAGGGTATGCACAATTTGATAATTTTTTGGGCATAATTCCAGATTGCTCTCCAGAATGGTTGGATTCGTTCACAACTCCACCAACAATGCAATAGTGTCCCAGTTTTCCCGCATCCCCTCCAACATTCATCATTATTTTTTCCTGTCATCTTAGCCAATCTGACAGGTGTGTAGTGCTATCTCAGAGTTGTCTTAATTTGCATTTCTCTGATCAATAATGATTTGGAACACTCTTTCATATGAGTGGTAATAGTTTCAATTTCATCCTCTGAAAATTGTCTGTTCATATCCTTTGACCATTTATCAATTGGAGAATGGCTTGATTTCTTATAAATTTGAGTCAGTTCTCTATATATTTTAGAAATGAGTTTTTTTTTTTTTTTAAATTTTTTTATTTAATAATTACATTATATTTACACTCATTTCTGTTCGATTTTTTTTTCCCTCCCTCCCTCCACCCCCTCCCCTAGATGGCAAGCAGTCCTTTATATGTTGGATATGTTGCAGTATATCCTAGATACAATATATGTTTGCAGAACCGAACAGTTCTCTTGTTGCGTAGGGAGAATTGGATTCAGAAGGTATAAATAATCCGGGAAGAGAAACAAAAATGCAGATAGTTCACATTCGTTTCCCAGTGTTCTTTCTTTGGGTGTAGCTGCTTTTGTCCGTCATTTATCAATTGAAACTCAGGTCTCTTTGTCAAAGAAATCCACTTCCATCAAAATATGTCCTCATACAATATCGTTGTCGAAGTGTATAATGATCTCCTGGTTCTGCTCATTTCACTTAGCATCAGTTCATGTAGGTCTCTCCAAGCCTCTCTGTATTCATCCTGCTGGTCATTTCTTACAGAACAATAATATTCCATAACATTCATATACCACAATTTACCCAGCCATTCTCCAATTGATGGGCATCCATTCATTTTCCAGTTTCTAGCCACTACAAACAGGGCTGCTACAAACATTTTGGCACATACAGGTCCCTTTCCCTTCTTTAGTATTTCTTTGGGATATAAGCCCAATAGAAACACTGCTGGATCAAAGGATATGCACATTTTGATAATTTTTTGGGCATAATTCCAGATTGCTCTCCAGAATGGTTGGATTCGTTCACAACTCCACCAACAATGCATTAGTGTCCCAGTTTTCCCGCATCCCCTCCAACATTCATCATTATTTTTTCCTGTCATCTTAGCCAATCTGACAGGTGTGTAGTGGTATCTCAGAGTTGTCTTAATTTGCATTTCTCTGATCAATAATGATTTGGAACACTCTTTCATATGAGTGGTAATAGTTTCAATTTCATCCTCTGAAAATTGTCTGTTCATATCCTTTGACCATTTATCAATTGGAGAATGGCTTGATTTCTTATAAATTTGAGTCAGTTCTCTATATATTTTGGAAATGAGGCCTTTATCAGAACCTTTAACTGTGAAAATGTTTTCCCAGTTTGTTGCTTCCCTTCTAATCTTGTTTGCATTAGTTTTATTTGTACAAAGGCTTTTTAATTTGATGTAATCGAAATTTTCTATTTTGTGATCAGTAATGGTCTCTAGTTCATCTTTGGTCACAAATTTCTTTCTCCTCCACAAGTCTGAGAGATAAACTATTCTATGTTCCTCTAATTTATTTATAATCTCGTTCTTTATGCCTAGGTCATAGACCCATTTTGATCTTATCTTGGTATATGGTGTTAAGTGTGGGTCCATGCCTAATTTCTGCCATACTAATTTCCAATTATCCCAGCAGTTTTTATCAAATAATGAATTCTTTTCCCAGAAGTTAGGGGCTTTGGGTTTGTCAAACACTAGATTGCTATAATTGACTATTCTGTCTTGTGAACCTAGCCTTTTCCACTGATCCACTAATCTATTTCTTAGCCAATACCAAATGGTTTTGGTGACTGCTGCTTTATAATATAATTTTAGATCAGGTACAGCTAGGCCACCTTCATTTGATTTTTTTTTCATTAATTCTCGACTTTTTATTGTTCCATATGAATTTTGTTGTTATTTTTTCTAGATCAATAAAATATTTTCTTGGAAGTCTGATTGGTATAGCACTAAATAAATAGATTAGTTTAGGGAGTATTGTCATCTTTATTATGTTCGCTCGGCCGATCCAAGAGCACTTAATATTTTTCCAATTATTTAAGTCTGACTTTATTTGTGTGGAGACTTTTTTATAATTTTGCTCATCTAATTCCTGACTTTCCTTTGGTAGATAGATTCCCAAATATTTTATGGTATCAACAGTTATTCTGAATGGAATTTCTCTTTGTATCTCTTGCTGTTGGGTTTTGTTGGTGATATATAAAAATGCTGAGGATTTATGGGGATTTATTTTGTAGCCAGCTACTTTGCTAAAATTATGAATTATTTCCAATAGCTTTTTAGTAGAATCTCTGAGGTTCTCTAGGTATACCATCATATCATCTGCAAAGAGTGATAGTTTGGTTTCCTCATTGCCTACTCTAATTCCTTTAATTTCTTTCTCGACTCTTATTGCCGAGGCTAGTGTTTCTAATACGATATTAAATAATAATGGTGATAGTGGGCAACCTTGCTTCACTCCAGATCTTACTGGGAAAGGTTCCAGTTTTTCCCCATTGCATATGATGCTTACTGATGGTTTTAAATATATGCTCCTGACTATTTTAAGGAAAAGTCCATTTATTCCTATGCTCTCAAGTGTTTTTATTAGGAATGGATGTTGGATTTTATCAAATGCTTTTTCTGCATCTATTGAGATGATCATATGGTTTTTATTTGTTTGATTATTGATATAGTCAATTATGCTAATAGTTTTCCTAATATTGAACCAGCCCTGCATTCCTGGTATAAATCCTACTTGGTCATAGTGTATTATCCTGGTGATGATTTTCTGTAATCTTTTTGCTAATATTTTATTTAAGATTTTAGCATCAATATTCATTAGGGAGATTGGTCTATAATTTTCTTTCTCTGTTTTCAGCCTACCTGGTTTAGGTATCAGTACCATGTCTGTGTCATAAAAGGAGTTTGGTAGGACTCCTTCAATCCCTATTTTTTCAAATAGTTTATATAACATTGGAGTTAATTGTTCTTTAAATGTTTGGTAGAATTCACATGTAAATCCATCTGGTCCTGGGGATTTTTTCTTAGGGAGTTGATTGATAGTTTGTTCTATTTCTTTTTCTGAGATGGGACTGTTTAGGATATTTACTTCTTCCTCTGTTTGGGCAAGCTATATTTTTGGAGGTATTTTTCTATTTCATTTAAGTTGTCAAATTTATTGGCATAAAGTTGGGCAAAGTAACTCCTAATTATTACTCTAATTTCCTCTTCATTAGTGGCGAGTTCTCCCTTTTCATTTTTAAGACTAACAATTTGATTTTCCTCTTTCCTTTTTTTAATCAGATTTACTAAGGGTTTGTCTATTTTGTTGGTTTTTTCATAGAACCAACTCTTAGTTTTATTAATCAATTCAATAGTTTTTTTTACTTTCAATTTTATTGATCTCACCTTTTATTTTTAGAATTTCAAGTTTAGTGTTTGACTGGGGGTTTTTAATTTGTTCCTTTTCTAGCATTTTTAATTGCAAACCCAATTCATTGATCTTCTCTTTCTCTATTTTATACAAATAGGCCTCTAGAGATATGAAATTTCCCCTTATTACCGCTTTGGCTGCATCCCATACATTTTGGTATGATGTCTCATTATTATCGTTTTCTTGGGTGAAGTTATTAATTATGTCTATGATTTGCTGTTTCACCCAATCATTCTTTAGTATCAGATTATTTAGTTTCCAATTATTTTTTGGTCTACTTCCCCCTGGTTTTTTGTTGAATGTAATTTTCATTGCATCGTGGTCTGAAAAGGATGCATTTACTATTTCTGCCTTACTGCATTTGAGTTTGAGGTTTTTATGTCCTAATATATGGTCAATTTTTGTATAGGTTCCATGAACTGCTGAAAAGAAAGTGTATTCCTTTCTGTCTCCATTACATTTTCTCCAGAGATCTAGCATATCTAACTTTTCTAGTATTCTATTTACCTCTTTGACATCTTTCTTATTTATTTTGTGGTTTGATTTATCTAATTCGGATAGTGCAAGGTTCTGATCTCCCACTATTATAGTTTTACTGTCTATTTCTTCTTGCAGCTCTCTTAATTTCTCTTTTAAGAATTTAGATGCTACCCCACTTGGTGCATATATGTTTAATATAGATAGTGCTTCATTATCCATGCTACCCTTTAGCAAGATATAGTGTCCTTCCTTATCTCTTTTAATTAGGTCAATTTTTGCTTTAGCTTGATCTGAGATCAGGATGGCTACCCCTGCTTTTTTTACTTCACCTGAAGCATAGTAGATTTTGCTCCAACCTTTTACCTTTAACCTGCATGTATCTCCCCGCTTCAGGTGTGTTTCCTGTAAACAACATATTGTTGGATTCTGGCTTTTAATCCATTCTGCTAACCGCTTCCTCTTTATGGGGGAGTTTACCCCATTCACATTTATGGTTAGAATGACCAATTCTGTATTACTTGCCATCTTGTTAACCCCGGTTTATGCTTTTCTCTCTTCTTTCCCCTTTCCCCCCCTTCCCAGTATTAAGCTTGTGAGCACCACTTGCTTCTCACAGCTCTCCCTTTTTAGTATCCCTCCCCCTACCTTAGAGTTCCTCCCCCTATCTTACCCCTTTCCCTCCCAGTCCCGTATTCCCTTCCGCTTAGCTTATTCCTTCCCTTTTCACTTTTCCCTTCTCACTTTTCAATGAGGTGGGAGAAGTTTTACCATAGATTGAATATGTCTTAAGATTTTTTACTTAAAACCAATTCTGAAGGCAGTAAGATACCCACTATATTCATCCCCCTCCATTCTTTCTCTCAGATATAATAGGTTTCCTATGCCTCTTCATGAGATGTACTACCCCCACTTTACCCTTTTTCTGATACAATGTCCTTTCCACATCAATTTCTAGAACAAGGTATACATGTATTCTTTATACATCTATATAGTCAAAATATAGTTCCCAAGATTAATCTTTACCTTTTTAGATTTCTCTTGAGTTCTATATTTGTAGATCAAACTTTTTGTTAAGTTCTGGTTTTTTCATCAGAAATAGATGAAATTCGCTTACTTCATTGAATGTCCATCTTCTTCCCTGGAAAAAGATGCTCATTCTCGCTGGGTAAGTTATTTTTGGTTGCATACCAAGTTCCTTAGCCTTTCGGAATATCATATTCCAGGCCCTTCGATCTTTTAATGTGGATGCTGCCAGATCCTGGGTGATCCTTATTGTGGCTCCTTGATACTTGAATTGGGTTTTTCTAGTCGCTTGCAATATTTTTTCCTTCATCTGAGGGTTCTGGCATTTGGCCACTATATTCCTTGGTGTTTTGATTTTAGGATCCCTTTCAGTGGGTGATCGATGAATCCTTTCAATGTTTATTTTTTCCTCTGTTCCTATGACTTCTGGGCAGTTCTCTTTGATAATTTCCTGGAAAATAGTGTCCAGGCTCTTTTTTTCATCATGTTTTTCTGGGAGTCCAATGATTCTCAGATTGTCTCTCCTGGATCTGTTTTCCAGGTCTGTTGTCTTCCCCAGAAGGTATTTCACATTTTTCTCCATTGTTTGATTTTTTTGGATTTGCTTGACTGATTCTTCTTGTCTCCTCGAGTCATTCAATTCCACTTGTTCAAGTCTGATTTTCAGTGAAGTGTTCTCTTCACTCACTTTTTTAAAATCTTTTTCTAATTGTCCAATTGAGTTCTTTTGTTCTGTGGAATTTTTTTCCATTTCGCCAATTTTGTTTTCCAGTTCACCAATCCTATTTTTCAAGGATTTTACTTCTTTATCCACTCTCTCTTTAACTTTCTCCAGGCTCTTTTGCCAAGCCTCCCTCTCCTTTTCCCAAGCTTCTCTCTCCTTTTGCCAAGCCTCACTCTGCTTTCCCCATTTTTCTTCTAGCTCCCTTGTGAGAGCCTTTTTAATCATTTCTATGAGGTTCATCTGTGCTGAGGAACAGATGGTCTCCTCCTTTGGGGATTCACCTGGGGACTGCCTGTTTTTAGTCTCCTCAGGATTTAGAGTCTGCTCTCTATCTGTGTAGAAGCTGTCAAGGGTTAAAGTCCTCTTCAGCTTCTTGCTCATTCTGTCTATTAATCAGAGACAAACTACCAAAGAAAAACAGAAAAAACTGGAGTCTTTCTTTGGGGGAGGTGTTGGGTATGTTATCGAGCTTCCTCTACAGACTGCAGGGGGCAGCAGTGAGGCACTAGCAGGACTGTGCTGCGCCTGCGCTCTGAGATCCCAGAGCGTGCTGAGTCACTGTGGGGGGGGAGGGGGGGCGGCCAGGTCCCGAGAGACTCCAGCTGTTTGGGGTTGTGTTCTTCAGCCCCGGTGTTTTTAGCTTCTCTGCTGGGCTGCTGACTTGCTGCTGGAGTAAAGTATCCAAACCTGTAGCGAAGCTCTCCCCGCAGAGACGGCTGCGATCACCCCCACCCCCTCTCCAGTCTGCTCCCGTGCTCTCACTGCCGCTGCCCTCAGCCTGCGCCCGATCTAAAACTGCCCCAGCCCTCCAGTAAAGACAAGACCTTTCTTGGCGGATCTCAAGGATGGCTTCTCTTGGTAACTATATGTGGGTTTTTTTCAGTCAAGCATTGATTCAGAGGCTTGTAATGAAGTGGATAGTGAGAGAAAGCGCGGAGCTTATGCAGCTGTGAGCCTCCTCTCCACCATCTTAACCGGAAGTCTCTCCACAGTAAAATATGAGAATCTATATTCTCAGATATGTGTATCTCAAATATCCAAAGTATCTCAGTTCTTGATTAAATTATACATCCCAATTGTACACACAAGCCACTATTGTGTGCTCTTGAGATTTTAGGGTGAGGAAGCCAGACATTTGTATTCCTATGAGTAATAATGACTAGTGATACTTTGACTACTTCTGTTATTTCTTGGTACCCCCTCACTCATAAGCCCTTTTTAATTCTGTACTAAAAGTCAATTGCTGGCTAACTAACTGATATCAGCTAATAATCACTTGGAAGAGGAGTGGGGAGTCATGAGCTATAGAAGCAGAAAAATTATCTCTCTACTTCAGGGTTAATCCCTGAGGGGAGATGTAATGTTCTGCTTAACTTTCTGTTGTTCTTTGGACCAGCCTTCATTTCACCAGAGTAATCACCCCGAGAATAGACAGAGATAAAGCCCTAAAGTCTTTATTGTCTCCTTCACAGTCTATCTCCTTGCCTGGGGCCCTGGGCTAACTTTCTGGAGGCCTTTCAGTCAGGCCTTGTTCTCAGTGAAGAAATGGAGGGCTGGCCAGCCACCATGATGTTAGGAGATGGTGTGAATATCTCTCTGAGTCTGTTCAAGTCCTTGTTGGCTTTTATATACTCTATTATAATTACCTCATCATAGGTGTCAATGGTGTAGAATTATATTAAGTACTAAGTACATGTACTGAACTAGAGAACTATTAATCACCATGCTAAACTAGATAACCATTGTCTTATCAATTCCTCTGAGTTAACACCTTATTTCAAGTATGCTTCTCCTGAGTTCTGGCTCTCTATAGGGAGGCATAACCAAACTGGTTCCCAAGACCCAGATTGTCAATGTGAGTTGGGCATGTAAGGGTACCTCTAGATCATGAGCTACATTTCTGTGAGTATATATTTGTTCTCAGTAGATTATAAGCTACTCGAGGACAAGGACCATTTTTTTTTTGTTTTTATGTTCTTGACATGTAGCATTGTACCTAGTATATATTAAGTACTTCATAAATGCTTGTTGATTTATTGATTGACAGATTAATCATTGCTGGACTGTGAATAATGGCTATGTTTAACAAGAACAATCTCTTTTTAATAGATTCAGCCTCCACAATTTTTCATCCTTAGCATTCCTCCTATCTCCTCCAATTTGTCAAAGTTTCATATGCATTCTCAACAAAATATCAAAACTGAAAATTCCTTAGCCATCTGTCAACGGCAGTTCTTCAAGAAAGGGGAACCTCCCCTAGGCAGAGCCAGTAGGAATTGCTGTGTCTCACCAGGGGAATAATTACTGCCATATCTTCCAATTTCTTTTGCATAGCATGCACAAGGTACTAATATACTAGCTCTAGCCCAAGTTTAAGGCTGCTATTCCAATATTTCTTCCTGTACTAACCTCCTACATATAAACACAAATATACCATGGCAAAATATTCCCTCCAATCTTTTGAATAATTGCCAGGGAACAACCCATTATATATGAGGCCTCTGAGCAAAGTGTTTATAAAAAGAAGGTTACATTTTCTTTCCCTTCACCTCCAGCTGGAATGAAACCAGTAACCTTCCTATAAACACAAATTGAGAGATTCTTGTCATTTAGAAGGAGACAGGATAAAAATTTGGAATTTTCCTCTGAGCCAGGATGGAAGGAGTTTTCCTCCTTGAAAGAGAAGCCCTGCCATCTTTCACTGGCAACCAAGAAAGCCTGGAAATGGACATTACTTACCAAAGTTCCTTTGTCTATGTGTGTCTGTCCCTTCTAGTGAGACTTCAAAGAAGGCTTATACTTTTTGCTCTCTCAGTAAGTCAACTTTTTTAAAAACATCCTTGAATAAAAGAAAACATATCATTCCATTTTGTTGATCTGGATCAGAGAAAATCTTTGACTTACACTGAAAATATTTTCTTGGATTCCTTGATATCGTCTAACGTCATTCCCTCTAATTTCTCAATGTCTATATGTGTAACAAAAGAATGACAAAGGGAAGCAAATAGGTGAAAGAGTGAATTCATAAGAAGGAAACCAATAGAGATGTTTATTGAACTCAGTCCCATAAAAATTGAATATTATAATATAGAGTGTTGGAATTAGAATAAAAGAAAATGGATTTCAAACCTGACTCCACACATACCTATATTGTGACTTTGAATAAGTCATTCAACATTTCTAGGACTCAGTTTCCTAATCTAGATTCTTTCCATTTCTAATCCATAATCCTGTATGTGATACGTTCATTCTCTAGTGTTCCCAAATTAGAGTCTACTATAGACAAAAGCAAGAACTCCAAGAAATTGTTTTATTTTTTGGCTAAAGCAAATATCTGCTGGCCATTCAAAAGTAGGCATCTTCCTTTCCTTCTGAAGTTAACCAATTTCCATCTGCCACTTTGGTATTTTAGACACAGAAGAGTCTTTACAGATAACTTAGTTAAAATCAATTACTTCAAAGATGAAAAAACTGACCTGAAAAGACAAGTCATTTGTGGTTGCATAGCAGTCTCTAGAGTACAAGTCTCTTGATTTCTAGTGAAAATGGATGACACAACACTCAATTATGTGATTGGAAGCTTTTTTTTTCTTTTTTGGGGGGAGAGAAATTTCAAGTTTCCACTACCTCTTGCCTAGACTATTGCAATTTCCTTCCCTTTGGTCTTCTTGATCCTGGTCTCCTTCCAAATTAACCTTTGAGCTCTCACCACCCCTTGCCTAGATTTACACCTGAAAATTCTCTGTGTGCACACAGACCCACTCTTTTATCCAATGACATTGACTTCTTTGTTCTTCCTCAAAAATGACAATGCATCTCCCAACTTGAAGCATTTTCCCCTTCCTTGGAATGTTCTCCCTTTTCACCTCCATATCTTGATTTCCCTGCCTTGAATCAAGTCCTAACTAAAATCTCATCTTCTAAACAAAGCCTCTCCTGATCTCTCTCAATTCTATGACCTTATCTCTGCTAATTATTTGCAATTTATCTTGTATAAAGCTTATTTGCATTTTGTTTCTTCTTTAGATTATAAACTCCTCAACATTAGGCACTGCCTTTTACCTTTTTTTCACAGTGCCTGGTACATTGTCAGAATTTCATGAGTGTTTTTTGACTGGCTGACTATTATAATAGCTTACATTAGTAAGTATCCTTTCTCCTACTCTCTTTTCTCCCCAAAGCAATGATGATGAGCAGAAATAGTTCCAAAGTCCTCAAAGTCACAGCAAAGATGAAGATACTTAAGGCACAATTCATCATACATCACAGCCTAATAGGTCACAAGTCTCTTGAATTCAACCTGTCTAGAAACTAAAATAATAGCAAAATCCCATCAATACTCATATACTCAGTATTCCCTGGCTTATAAACAAACTTATGCCCTCCCTGAGAGGTATATAAAGTGAATAGCACAAAATCATTGCCTGCTTATAGGACTTTAAAATAGAGCTGTTTCTTTGTTCAAAGAGGATTTTAAAAAAATTTTCTTTACCTGCATCCAGAGATTCAAAATTACCATAATTCAATTAATGGATCTTCTTTTTCAAAGTAAACATTCATCCACCAGAGTGATATAGCAAATTTTAACTCCACTTGCTATTATTAAGTGAGGTACCTCCTAAGAATAGCACCCTTTAGTCCTCCATGCCCTTTCTGGGAAAAAGTTTTCCAGACTAGCAACCTTATTATACTCCAAGATATGCTAACTCCAAGAAAGGAATCTTCTCAGGATAGGATCTCTTTGCAGTAGAAATTTAGGCTGAGTATTCATCTGAATTGATATAAAACTGGCAAGTATCTAAGATGGATAAAGTTAATTCTTTACAATTCTCACTGGAAGAACTGAAATTTCTGAGGAAGGGTAATACTGAAATCATATATTAGAAGTACTTACAAAAGGATGAGTAGCTCTAAAAGCCAAGTCAAACTGCTAAGATGGAGTTTTTTAATATTACCACTCATCACAAAGGGAAATCCCATCTAAATTTGCAGTGTCAGTGGTTAAACAATGACACTACAAAGAAAAAGTATACATGTTATTAAAGTAAAGACATTATTTCTTAATATGACCTAAGAGTGCCCCTAAAGAATCCTAGAGTAGCAAAAAAAAAAAAAAAAAAGAAAAAAAGAAAAGAAAAGAAAACACTAACTTGTACAGAGTTGATAGCAATGCATCAAATAAACATAAATATAAATCTCGTAAAAACTCAACTCTAATGAATTCAGAAACATCTCCCTTTGTGTGGAACACAAAATTAAAACAGGAGAACTACCTAGAAGATGTATATTCAACCACAAGATTTCATGAAAATCTGATAATAAGTAGAATTATAGGCAAAGCCTTTATTCTTAGAAAACAAAGGGATAGAGGAATGGAAACCAAGAGAATTTGATACACACCCGCATCAAGAAATAACTAAATAAGGGAGAATTATCATCTCTTAAAATTATTAATTGGGTGGCCAAATACGGAAAATGCTTATGAAGTGAATGAAGCTTTGGATCTATAGAAGAGCTTTTGAGTGCTTGAGAGAAAACAAATTAATTTAGCCTCAGCTGTCTACTAACATTTCTGAGAGCACATCACATTTTTCCTTTAGGAAAAGGTTATGTAGTGTTGTTGAATTGTTGTTGTTGTTGTTTTTAATCTGGGAAAGCACGGCACACAAATACCCCATGGTTTTTTAAAAAGGTTCCTCTCTTTGCCCCAAACACTCCAACTCAGTCAATGGAATCCAAGTGACTCATCTACAAGGTCAGAGAGTTGAGTGGTTCAAATGAAAGAGAAATGCCAGATTTTTTTTGGCTCTCTTAATATACCCACTAAACCCTCCAATCTCTTTTGGAGCTATGTTGCATGCTAACCTGCATATGGTTTTGCCAAGACCACCAGGATCTTGAGAAGGAATCCAGAACTTCTAGCCAAAAATAGGTAGAACAGCTCTGACAAGGGTAAGTGGAACCCTAAGGTGATTTTAAGACTTCTTTATTTTATTTAAAATAGTATCTTGTTAAGAGCAGAGGCTAGGGACAAGAATTTTTATTTTCTGTGAAAAAAGTGTGACTGAAAACTTGCACATGATCCACATTTGAGGCAACAGTGAAAAGTTGTAGTGCATGATTTTTTGAGATCTCTTTAAAAGAAATCTAGCACTGTTTGTGTTATCCAACTTCACTGAGGCAATTAGCCACAAATGACTAAAGGGATAAAAAGCAAGTTATGCTGCTGCCTATTGAAAATTTAAACAAGGGTCAGATGCTACATATGTCAGCTTGACCTACAGCATATAATTGAATTGTCAGAAAAAGAATTATAGCTTCCTCATTGTTTGTCCACTCTTTTTTTTTAACTGTACAATATTTGGAAAGATAACACAAGTTTTTCTTAAAACTGTTAGTCCATATAATTTTGAATGGCAAAACTCAAGTTGTCATAGTCAAGGTATTGGTCACTCTGACCACTCTGATTGTCTCTTTTTTTGGTGAGGCAATTGAGGTTAAGGAACCTCCAAAGTCAAACTGACATAAACAATGTCAAGTGTCTGAGATCATATCTGAACTGAGGTCCTCCTAATTACAAAGTCAATGCTCTACTTGTTGCAACACTTATCTTACCCCAATAAGAGTCACTGTCATTGCTGAATTCAATGTGTCACTATTCTGTGGCCAGGAAATAGTTTGGTTTAAAGCAGTAGTTTTTTTTTTTTAATTACTTTATGTTTTTATATTTTTATTTTATAGCTTTTTATTTGTAAGATATATGCATGGGTACTTTTTCAGCATTGACATTTGCAAAATCTTCTGTTCCAACTTTTCCCCTCCTTCCCCTCTACCCCCTCCCCCAGATGGCAGGTTGACCAATACATGTTAAATATGTTAAAGTATAAGTGCAATATATGTATACATGTCCATAAAGTTATTTTGCTGTAAAAAAAAAAAAAAAAAAAGAATCGGACTTTGAAATAGTGTATAATTAGCCTGTGAAGGAAATCAAAAATGCAGGCAGACAAAAATAGAGAGATGGGGAATTCTATGTAGTGGTTCATAGTCATTTCCCAGAGTTCTTTCGCTGGGTGTAGCTGGTTCAATTTATTACTGCTCTATTGGAACTGATTTGGTTCATCTCATTGTGGAAGATGACCAGGTCCATCAGAATTGATCATCCTATAATATTGTTGTTGAAATATATAATAATCTCCTGGTCCTGCTCATTTCACTCAGAATCAGTTCATATAAGTCACTCAAGGCCCTTCTGAAATCATCCTGCTGGTAATTTCTTATATAACAATAATATTCAATAATATACATATACCACACAGCAGGGTTGTTTGCAAGGCACTTTTCCAGCTCTGCCCTGCAGGCCTGAGTTATTTCCCAGTGGGGAACTCTTTCCCAGAGCACTCCAGTACCTTGCTGTTCTTTATAGCTGGTTGGTGGGACAGCTACTCATTCATACACCTACCACTGCTCTGCAGAGGAAGCTGGTAACTTCCTGGCTCTGAAGGCAGATCCTAGAGGCTTTCAAAAATGAGTAAAAAAAAATCAAAAGGATGATCAATAGCTTCTATACAGAAAGAGAGCAGCTTTTCAACCCTGAGGAGACTAATAGCAGACAGTCTCCAGACAATTGTTGGTCCCCAACACAAAAGGCTCTCCTAGAAGAGACTATTAAAAGCCTTAAAAGAGAACTAGAAGAAAAATGGGGAAAGAGAAGAAAAGCTATGCAAGAGAGCAACAACTTCCTGAAATGTGAATTGGAAAAGGTAAAAAAACTCCCAAGAACTGCAGGGACACAGAAGTTGTGAATTAGAAAAAGAAAATCACTAAAAAAAAAAAATAGTGAAATGGAAAAAAATTCCACAGAGCAAAACAATTCATTTAAAAACTCAATTGGACATATACAAAAAGAAGTTTAAAAAAAGCTACCAAAGAAAATAATTCGCAAAAAATCAGAACTGAACAAATAGAAATGACTGATTCATTGAATCATCAAGAATCAGTCAAGCAAAACCAAAAAAACTGAAAGAGTGGAAAAAAGTCAAATATTTACTTGGAAAAACAACAGACCTGGAAAATAGATCTAGGAGAGAGAACCTAAGGATCATTGGACTACCTGAAAATTTTGATGAAAAAAAGAGCCTAGATACTATTTTACAGGAAATCATCAAAGAGTATTGCCCAGAAGTAATAGAACCAGAAGGTAAAATAGGCATTGAAAGAATTCATCGAACATCTTCTGAAAAAGACCCTAAAATAAAACCTCCAAGGAATATTGAGGCCAAATTTCAGAATTTTCAGACTGAAGAAAAAATATTACAAGCAGCCAGGAAAAAAAAATTCAAAAACCGAAATGCCACAATAAGGGTCACTCAAGATCTGGCTGCCTCTACACTGAAGGATCGAAGGGCCTGGAATCAGATATTCCAAAAGGCAAAAGACCTTGGATTACAACCAAGAATAAACTATCCAGCTAAGCTGAGCATTTTTTTCCCATGAAAGAAGATGGATATTTAATGAAACAGAGGAATTCCATTTTTTCTAAGGAAAAAAAAAGATATTTAAACAAAAAATTTGATCTCCAATCACAGGACTCAAGAGAAGTAGAAAATGGTAAAAGGAACTCTTAAGGACTGTATTTCTGTTGTGGATATACACAAAAACCACATGTATAATTTGATTTTACTGATATAACTTTAAAAGGGAAGTAGAAATGGAAAGGAGATAGTGTCAGAAAAAGGGGAAAGAGAAGATAAAAAGAGGGAAACTACATTTCCCACCATGAGGCAAAGGAAACTTATTTTATCTAAGGGAACTTGGGGGGGGGGGAACATTGCGTGACTCTTAACTCTCATCAGAGTTGGCTCAAAGAGGAAATAATTGACATATTTGTATTACAGAGAATTTTCTCTCACCTCATTAAAAAGTGAGAGAGGAAAAGGGAAAAGAAAAAGAGCAATAAAGGAAGGGTACAAGAAAGAGGAAGGAATTCAAAGGGAGGAGGCAGGGACCCTAAAGAGAGAGACCTGAGTGACGCAAGTGGGACTCATAAATTTAATACTAGGGAAGGGGGGGGCAAGAAAAAGAAAAGCATAATCTGGGGATATTAGCATGGCAGGAAATACAGAATTTGTGATTTTAACCATAAATGTGAATGGGATGAACTCTCCCCTAAAGCAAAGGCGAATAGCAGACTGGATCAAAAGCCAGAACCCTACAATATGTTTTTTACAGGAAACCTTTAAAACAGGGAGATACAGAGTAAAGGTAAAAGGCTGGAGCAGAATCTATTTTGTTTCTAGTGAAATCAAGAAAGCAAGGGTAGCCATCCTTATCTCAGATCAAGCAAAAGTAAAACTTGATCTAATCAAAAGAGACAAGGAAAAAAAACTATATCTTGCTAAAGGGTACTATAGAAAATGAAGCTATATCAATATTTAACATATATTCACCAAGTGGTATACCATCTAACTTCCTAAAGAAGAAGTTAAGAGAGTTGCAAGAAGAAATAGACAGCAAAATTGTAATAGTGGGAGATCTCAACCTTGCACTCTCAGAATTAGATAAATCAAACCACAAAACAAATAAAAAAGAATTTAAAGAGGTAAATATAATATTAGAAAAAATAGGTATGATAGATCTTTGGAGAAAACTGAATGGTGACAGAAAGGAGTATACTTTCTTCTCAGCATAAACACCTCATAAACATAAAAACATAAACATAAAACCTCAAAATTAAATGCAAGAAGGCAGAAATAGTAAATGCTTTCTTTTCAGATCACGATTCAATAAAAACTACATTGAACAAATGTTAGGAGTAAATAGACCAAAAAGTAATTTGGAAACTAAATAATCTTATCTTAAAGAATGATTGGGTGAAACAGAAAATTATAGACACAATTAATACTTTCACCCAAGATAATGACAATGATGAGACATCATACCAAATTTGTGGGATGCAACCAAAGCATAAGAGGAAATTTCATATCCTTAGAGGCTTACTTGAATAAAATAGAGAAAGGGAAGATCAATGAATAGGGCTTGCAACTTAAAAAGCTAGAAAAAGACCAAATTAAAAATCCCCAATCAATTACTAAACTTGAAATTCTACAATTAAAAGGAGAAATTAATAATACTGAAAATAAAAAAAAACTACTTAACTAATAAATAAAACTAAGAGTTGGTTTTATGAGAAAACCAATAAAATTGATAAACCTTTGGTAAATTTGATTAGAAAAAGGAGAGAGGAAAATCAAATTAGTAATCTTAAAAATGAAAAGGGAGAACTTTCCACCAATGAAGAGAAAATTAAAGAAATAACAAGGCGTTACTTTGCCCAACTTTATGCCAATAAATTTGATAACCTAAGTGAAATGGATGACTACCCTCCAAAACATAGGCTTCCCAGATTAACAGAGGAGGAAGTGAAGTGCTTAAATAGTCCCATTTCAGAAAAAGAAATAGAATAAGTTATTAATCAACACCCTAAAAAAAAAATCCCCAGGACCAGATGGATTTATTAGAAACAATCCACACCTTTAGCAAAGCTGCAGGATACAAAATAAACCCACAAAAGTCATCAGCATTCTTATATATCATTAACAAAACCCAACAGTTAGAGATACAAAGAGAAGTTCCATTAAAAGTAACTACTGATTGTATAAAATATTTAGGAATCTATCTGCCAAGGGAAAATCAGAAACTTTTATGAGCAAAAAACTACAAAACACTTTCCACACAAATTAAGTCTGATCTAATCAACTGGAAAAATATTAAATGCTCTTGGATTGGGTCAGCAAATATAATAAAGATGACAATACTACCTAAATGAATCTATTTATTTAGCGCTATACCAATCAGACTCCCAAAAAACTATTTTGATGACCTAGAAAAAATAACAACAAAATTCATATGGAAAAAAAAAAGGTCAAAAATTTCAAGAGAATTAATGGGAAAAAAAATCTAATGAGGGTGGCCTAGTTGTACCAGATCTAAAATTATATTATAAAGCAATGGTTACTAAAACCATCTGGTATTGGTTAAGAAATAGACTAGTTGATCAATGGAATAGATTAGATTCAAAGGCCAAAACAGCTAATAACTTTTATAATCCAGTGTTTGACAAACCCAAAGACTCCAGTTTTGGGGATAAGAATGCATTATTTGACAAAAATTGCTGGGAAAATTTGAAATGTGGGCAGTTATCCCAACCTGGGCTGAGGGTACCCTACCACTTTGGTGACTCTAGATAACCTCCAGCCAATCCATGCCACCATCAACACTCTCCCTTCCCATCAACTTTGGATGGTACTTGCTTTGCCTAACTGAATTCTGGAGAGGGAGAATTCATCTACTGAAGCTGAAAATGGCTACTACATCCAAGGAAGACAGCAGGCTCACATCCATTTCCGACCCAGGGAGTTAGTGATGAAAAATAGCAATACAGGATTCTCTCAAGACCCTGTAACTGGAATAAGTAGACTTGAAATCCTTTAACAAGGATTCATTGGAAGGCAAGCCTGGTATCAGCAGCAGCTTATATATTAAAGTTGATGCAGTTAAAAAGCTTATAGTTGGATCTTGGGATCAAGAACAAAAAAGGGAAAAAATAGAAAAAGGCAAATAAAGCTACTGACTCCATGAGACATCAAGAAACAACAAAATAAGAAGAAAAAGATAGAAGAAGATATAAAATATCTCAACCTGGAAAATAGATAGAGAAGAAGTAGTTAAGAATTATTGGATTAACCTAAAAGCCATAATCAAAAGATGGAGTCTAAATCATATTTCAAAAAATAATCAAAGGAAGCTGGTCTGATATCCTAGAAATAGAGAAAAAAAAATGAAATTGAAAGACTCCACTATATCACCTCATGAAAGAGATCCCAAAATGAAAATTCCTAGGAATATTGTAGCCACATTCCAGAACTCTGTGTCAAAGAGAAAACATAACAAGCAGCCCAAAAATTAATTAATGAATTAATTAACCATTATGGAACTACAGTCAGGATCAAACAAGATTTAGCAGCTTCCATGTTAAAGGAGTGCAGGACAAAGGAGCTAGGATTATATCCAAAATTGCCTATCAGCAAAACTGTGTATAATTTTTGGGTGAAAAAATGAATATTGAATTAAAAAAAGGACTCTCAAGGTTTCCTGATGGAAAACCCAGAGCTAAATAGAAATTTTTAATTAAATGAGATAATCAAGAAATCTGTGTTTGTCTAAAGGGTACCATAGACAATGAAGAAATATCAAAAAAGATATAAATAATAAAAATATAATATAAATAATAAAAGCCTTAATTATCAAATATATAGAAAACAATTAAATTTATAAAAATTTAAGCCATAACTCAATTGATAAATGGTCAAATAATATGAATAGGCCGTTTTTATAAGAATAAATCTAGCTATTTATAGTCATATAAAAATTCTCTAAATCTCTATTGATTAGGAAAATTTTAAAATTAAAACACTCTTAGGTACTCACACTTATTAGAACAAATACGGGGGAGGGGCGGGGGAAGGCGCAATAGTACACTAATGAACTATTGGTAAAATTGTTAACTAATTCAAATATTAAGAAGAACAATTTGGAATTAAGCCTGAAAGGCCATGAACTGTGCTTTTCAATCTTCGAGCATTACCTGATACATCTTCTCCTCCAATGTTTAAAAACAAAACAAAACAAAACAAAACAAAACAAAACAAAACAAAACAAAACAAAACAAAACAAAACAAAACAAAACAAAAACAAAAACAAAAAAACACCTTCCTTTTTTGCTTTTTGTCTGTGAGCAAAAATTTCCTCTTTCTACCTCTCTCTTCTCTCTTCTCCAAGTTCATTCTACTTTCTCACTCCTACATTCTTTTTCTGGAGATCATCCCATCATAACAGCAATAATATTATTAGATCTGTATTCTAGAGAGATAAAAAATAAAAAGGAAAAGGACCTATGTATAGAAAAATATTCATAACAATTCTTTTTGTGGTGGCAAAAAATTGCATATCAAGGAGATTGGAAAATGGTAGAACAAATTGTGGCATACGGTTGTGCTGGAGTTCTATCAACAATGATATTGTCAATATGCCTCATAGAGTTAGTTTTTTTTTTTTAATTGGACTATTGATTTCATTGGGATTGGTGTAGAGAGCCAGAACTTTGGAGAAGTATACTTAAAATAAGGTGTTAACTAAGGCAAAGTCAGGAAGTATATGAACACAATTATAAAACACTTTTCACACAATAAAAGTCAGATCTAATCAATTGGAAAAAATATCAAGTGCTCTTGAGTAGACCAAGCTAATATAATAAAAATGACAATGATACCTAAATTAATCTAATTATTCAATGCCATACCAAACTCACAAGAAATTATTTTACAGTACTAGAAAAAATAATAATAAAATTCATCTGAAAGAATAAAAGTCAAGAATTTCAAGGGAATTAATGGAAAAAATGCAAATGAAGGTGGCTTACTTGTACCAGACCTAAACCAATATTATAAAGCAGCAGTCATCAAAACTATTTAGTTTTAGTTGATCAGTGGAATAAACATAATAGTCAAAGACTATAGTAATGTAATAATAAATTTAGAAAAGGGATAGATTTAAATAAAGCATAGAAATGGGTAGTTTTTGATACTGTAACATGTTTTATACAAATGTATTGCTATTTTAATTTTTTCTTTTTTAATTGGTAAAATTATTATTCTTTTTTCCTCTTTTTAAATAAAAATGCAAGTATTCAAACATTAGAGTTTTGTTTGGAAAATTATCCTATATTTTCTTTAATTTTTGGTTCAATAATAACTTAATAGTGTTTAATAAGTACTTTCCTTATATAATCTATATTTGGTTTTAGGCTACTCTTCTGTAGACCATTATCTTCCCTCTATACTTTGAAAATGTCAATATAAAAACATGCATCTATGAATAATATTCTAGTAAAGGTATAATTGATACTAAGTAAAGCAAGATTATTTCTAGATCATGTCATACTCTTACAAATTTAGTCTTTCTTATTTTTTGGGGTATTCTTTTTTATTGATTATAGCTTTTTCTTTTCAAAATATAAGCAAAGAGAGTTTTCACCATTAATCCTGGCAAAACCTTGTGTTCCAAATTTTTCTCCCTCTCTTCCCTCACCTCCTCCCCTAGACAACAAGTAATACAATATAGGTTAAACATGTGCAATTCTTATAAACATACTTTCACATTTATCATGCTATACAACAAAAAATCAAATTAAAAGGGAAAAAATGAGAAAGGAAAAAAAACAACAAAAATGGTGAAAATACTATGTAGTTATCCACATTCAGTCCCCTTGGTCCTCTTTCTGGTCCTGTCTCCATCACAAGTCTAATTGGAATTGGCCTGAATCACTTCACTGTTGAAGAGTCCAGTCTATCACAGTTGATCACCACATAGTCTTGTAGCTGTGTACAATATTCTCTTGGTTGTATTTACTTCACTTAGCATCACTAAGTTTCTCCAGGCCTTTCCAAAATCATCCTGCTGATTGTTTCTTATATAACAAAAATATTCCATTACATTCATATTCCATAACTTATTCAGCCATTCCTCAACTGATGCGCATCCACTCAGTGCTGCTACAAAAATTTTTAAGCATACATTTCTAACTCATTCAATTCATGATCCATTCCAATTCCTAGTTCTTTTATAATTAACTTGTGACTAATTTTCTTTACTGTTTATATTTAATCCTTTTATTTCTCTGTAATGAGCATAATTAATGAATATAATTACCTGACTATTAGAAGTATATATTCTAATTTGATAATTTCCTATCACTTTCCTCAAATTACAAACCAGCTGAAGTAATGGTTTATTGGTTTATTTGTTTTTGGTTTTGTTTGTTTGTTTTTTGTTTGTTTGTTTTTTTCTTTTTCTTTCTTTTTTTTCTTTTCTTTTCTTTTCTTTTCTTTTCTTTTTTTCTGAAGCAATGGGCTTAAGTGTCTTTCCCTGGGTCACACAGCTGGGAAGTGTTAAGTGTCTGAGACTATATTTGAATTCATGTCCTCCTTACTTCAGGGATGGTGCTGAAGTAATTGTTAAGTCACTTAAATTCTTAAGTCATATCATTCAAGTCACTGAAAATAATATGATATAATAACAGTTTAGGGAGGAAACTTGCAAATCTTAAGGCAGATATCATACTTCTACCTGAGAGTTTCCTCAGCATCTCCAGTTGAACTGATGTAATTAACTAAAATAGCTGAGTATGGAATCAGCATGGGTTATGCTTTCATTATAACCTGCTATATTAATTAGCTCATTTTAATCCAAGGGGGCAAATATTTTCCCTAATGTCTGTTTGGTTATCTCCATTTTGGCTTTAAGGAATTTATTTTGAGTGAAAAGTTCTGGGTGCAAACACAATTTCTCCAATCATTACAAAAATTCCTAATAATTAGAAAGAAGTTTGGTTTTCTGCTTAGTTTCACGTTTATATCTATCTCCTGTTAACTCCTTCTGGTTAAGGCAAAATTCCATTTCTAGAAATATTTGAGCAATGAAACAATTACAGTGTCTTTGTATTACAATGAGAAGTTGTGTAAACAGCTGAACTGTTCTTGAGATTTCTCTTGACTTGGTCCTCTGTTCTGAAATACCTGAATACTAATAACTTTCTTTGGGATTTGTCATTTCTATAACAACTCATTTTTTCCCTTTGCTCCATGTTTGCTCCAATCTCTGAATTCTAGTTCAGAATATCTTTTCCCTTTTTCCTTTCATTCTGAGATAGTACTTTTATACAAAGTGTGTGTACATATAAGTGTATATTCATAATATGTTTATACATAAGATGTGATCCAATCTCTCACACATTATTTTAATTGTTTGAATGACTTAGACCCTATTTGAATTCAGCTATGACAGATTCAGTCAAAATTCCTGAATACTTGACAATTGTCTTTAAAGAGCCAATATTGACCTTCTCCAGCACACTACTAGGTATAGGCTTGGTAAAACTGTTTTTGGGCCATGAGGTATACTTGGCTAAATAACTTTGGGAGCATTGCTTTCCAGAATGTCTGGATCAATTCATAGCTCTATCAATAGTACACTGTTTAGAATAGTATCTGTTTTCCTGAACACTCTCCAACATTTTTACTATTGTGAGAAACAGTTCATTTGAACCCCTACTCTATTCCAATCATTATTAATCAATTTAATACAATCATATAAGTTCTATAAATAAGGCCCCAGAGTTGTGAACTGCAGATTCTATGTAAACTAAAATCCCTCCACTTGTGTTTTGTTTTGTGAAGATGACCAAGCCAGCTTGGCAGAAGTTGCAACTACATGGAAAATACCCCAACATATTCTTGTACCTCCACACCAATCACTTGTCAAATAGATTTTATGATCTCTTATGTCATTGACTATGCTAGCTAGTACCATTTTCTCCTGCCAAGCCTAAGGAGAATTTAATTCATCTTACGTGGAGAGATTCTTTCCTTCACCCAACTTGTGACCCTGCTGACATATTAGTTTGCTTATTTTGGCTTACGTATCACATGTCAATCAATAAAATTATTCTTAAAAAATAAAATAAATAAATAACATAATTGGTTTAGCTGTTCTTGAATGACTAGACATCTATCACTATAAAAATAAGTCCCTGGAAGAAGAAGGCATCTCAGATAATGATGAAGATCCTTCATGGATCCTTTAATAAAGTACCATTGGCTCAGAGCTCTACCTCAGTCTCTTTTATTATGGTGGCAATCCTAATACTAATGTGAAATAGAAACTCAGAATTGTTTTAATTTTAATTTCTCTAATTATTAGTGATTTGAAATATTATTTTCAGTTCATCTGGAGCAATATAACACACTACCTAATGGTATACCCTATTAGCATGGGCTCTGTAGTGACTATACCAACTTGTCAATTACATCACACCTACCTAATTAGAAAGGTTTCTGAAGCCCCAAACTACTTAATATATCAGTGATCTTTTGCAAGTTACCTATAGTCAAATTGGAGATTCCTCTGTAGCAGCCAGAAAAACTAAACTAGCCTTTACCTGCTTTTACAACCCTAAACTGAAATTGTAGATTCAAGGACTTGCTTAGCACTTTCTAAATATTTTGCTCCCCTTAAATACTGCTGCTCCACAAGAAAGCCCTAAAAACTATTATTCTCTCACCCTTTCCACACCCCCTTTGAACAACGGGGAACCATTTCTCCCTCTCTCTTTGTCTCTGTCTCTCTGTCTCTCTCTAGATGTCATCTAATTGGATGAACCCTCACCCTAGTTCTTATAGGTCTCTGTCTATCTCCTTGTGTTGAATTGGAAAAGAAAAAAGGATATACTGGCTTTTCTTTGTCTTTCCTCATCCCAATTTAATATAGTGCTCTTCCTAAATTTTTATTTAAATCATAAGAGACATTTATCTGTATGGCATTCAGTAACAAGACCTTGCTGGCTTACTTTCAGTTCTAACTATTTTTATGAACTTGTACAACTCCATTAGCCTTGATTTCCACATCTGTAAAATAGGAGGTAAATGTTAAGGGATGGTAGGGGCATTAAATTATCTCTAAGAACCTTTCCAGTTCTAAATCTCTGATTCCATATGAGTTTATTGATACTTAAGTTGCTATCTTGGTCATTTTCTGGATAGCTACAACAATACCTTCAAAGGAAAGATCTGAATTAAAATTCTATCATATTTTAATTTATTAATGGAGCGGTATGCCAAAAAACCTTGGTAATGACTCTGAATCCCTTCTATGTCCCCTAATCTACCCATTTTCTCTCACTTATCTTCAATCTTTTCTTGTCTACTGGCTTCTCTCCTACTGTCTATAAATATGCCCATGTCTCTCCCTGTCCTCAAAAGACACTCTATTTAATTCATCTATTACTATTGGGAATATTGTCCCATATTTCAACTACTTTTTGAATCAAAACTCTTTAAGAAAGCCATTTACAAAAAAAAAAGTGCCTCCAATTCCTTTGTTCTTACTCTCTTCTTAATTCTATAGTCTGGCTTCCACCTTTCTCATTCATCCTAAATACCTCTGCCTAAAGTTACCTAATGATCTCTTAATAGACAAACATAATGTTTTTTTTTTCCCTCAATTCCCAATTTCCTTGATCTCTCTGCTGACTTTGACATTGTTGATCACCCTCTTCTCCTTGATACTGTCTATGTTTTCAGGATACTACTTTCTTAGTACTCTTCCTATCTATTTGACTGTTCCTTCTCTACTTACTTTGCTGGTTCTTTGTCCAATACATACTTGTTAATTGTTAATATCAGACACTTTTCCGGGCTCTCTCCTTTTCTTTCTCTATATTATTTCATCAGCTTCCATAGATTCAATCATGGTTGCTATGTTAATGGTTTTCAAATATGCTTATCCAATTTTCTCTTAATCATCTGACCTCCAGATGTGCCATAAATATCTTAAATTAATCATGTCCAAAATTGAACTCATTTCTATAATATTCTCTCTAAAATGTAATGTTCTCTGTTGAGGTTTACTTGGGGTCTCTGGGAGCAGCCTTTGTTTCAGTTCAGTAATAACTACCAGTAGCCAGAGGTTAAAGTCCAAATCCTTT
Source organism: Antechinus flavipes (assembly GCF_016432865.1). Classification (NCBI taxonomy): domain Eukaryota; kingdom Metazoa; phylum Chordata; class Mammalia; order Dasyuromorphia; family Dasyuridae; genus Antechinus; species Antechinus flavipes. The sequence continues at coordinate 233,950,900 of NC_067402.1, forward strand.
ATTGTCTCTTTCAAAGTCTTGTCTCCTTTCCTGGGGTCCACTTAGCTTACTTTGAGGCCTATCTCTCTCCTTGGTTCTGTGGGCTTGAGCTCCTGCCTCCTTCTCTGCCCTCTGAATCTCTCTGAATGTCTCTGTATCCAAAGGTTTGTGTTTCAGCTTCCAGCCACCACAAAGGCGAAAGATGGAATGAATCTATCTCAGCCTCCGAGAGCTTTTAGGGGGCTTGTCTCTGAATCTCCCTGGCTGAGGCTTCTAGCTTATATCCTCCACACTGAGTACAAACCAATCATTATTTCACTAGGAAACCATTATTTGTTGTAGGATTAAATCACTAAAGTAGATTTAACCATTGTCTCCTCAATTCCACTTAGTACCTTGTTTCAAGTTCTGGCCCACAACATCTTTTTGTAGGATTAAAGCAATCATACTGAACCATGCTAAATTAGGTAACTATTGTCTCTATCAATTCTACTGACTTAGTACCTTGTAAGAATCCTTTGTTTCAAGCTCAGAGTTCTGGCCCATAACACATTTCCTCCAAGGTCTGTCAATTTTGTGACAACTCTCCTATAGGTCCCTTTTTTTCTTCTGACACTGTCACAACCTGTTGGCCTTCCTCATTACCTCATGCCTCTTAACACTACTCTATTCTTCAACTGGCTGTTAAAGTGGTCTTCCTAAAGCTCAGTTCTAAACACAATACTGCCTTCTCAATAAATTTGTTGCTCTCTCACCTATAGGATCTAAGATAAAGTCTTAGGTTTAACACTCAAAGCCTTTTATAACATAATACAAACACCATTCCAGGATTTTCTTGGATATAAAATACTTTTATATTCAATTACATTTGGTTTCCTTGCTGTTCCTTGTACAACACACTATTTCTTGACTGAATCTGTTTGCTGACTGTTCCTCATGTCCAAAATGTTATCTGTCCTCAGGTGAAATCACTTAGTCCTTTCCACCTTTAACATCTGCTATAGATAACTGATTGATTCATAACCACTTTCTATACTTGGCTTTTTTCTTGCACTTGATTTTTCTTTTTCTTTTTAATAACTTTTTATTGACAGAACCATGCCAGGGCAATTTTTTACATTATCCCTTGCACTCACTTCTGTTCCAATTATTCCCCACCCTCCTTCCACTCCCTCCTCCAGATGGCAAGCAGTCCTATACATGTTAAATATGCCACAGTATATCCTAGATACAATATATGTGTGCAGAACCAAACAGTTCTTTTGTTGCACAGGGAGAATTGGATTCAGAAGATAAAAATAACCCAGGAAGAAAAACAGAAATACAAACAGTTTACATTTATTTCCCAGTGTTCTTTCTTTGGGTGTAGCTGCTTCTGGACATCATTGATCAATTGAACTGAGTTAGATTACTTTGTCAAAGAAATCCACTTCCATCAGAATACATCTTCATACAGTATCGTTATTGAAGTATATAATGATCTCCTGGTTCTGCTCATTTCACTTAGCGTCAGTTCATGTAAGTCTCTATATTCATCCTGCTGGTCATTTCTTACAGAACAATAATATTCCATAGAGTCATATACCACAATTTACCCAACCATTCTCCAATTGATGGGCATCCATTCATTTTCCAGTTTCTTGCCACTACAAACAGGGCTGCCACAAATATTTTGCCACATACAGGTCCCTTTCCCTTCTTTAGTATCTCTTTGGGGTATAAGCCCAGTAGTAGCATGGCTGGATCAAAGGGTATGTGTTTGATAACTTTTGGGGCATAATTCCAGACTGCTCTCCAGAATGGTTGGATTCGTTCACAACTCCACCAACAATGCATCAGTGTCCCAGTTTTCCCACATCCCCTCCAACATTCATCATTATTTTTTCCTGTCATCTTAGCCAATCTGACAAGTGTGTAGTGGTATCTCAGAGTTGTCTTAATTTGCATTTCTCTGATCAATGGTGATTTGGAACACTTTCATATGAGTGGTAATAGTTTCAATTTCATCATCTAAAAATTGTTTGTTCATATCCTTTGACCATTTATCAATTGGAGAATGGCTTGATTTCTTATAAATTAGAGTTAATTCTCTATATATTTTGGAAATGAGGCCTTTATCAGAACCTTTAACTGTGAAGATGTTTTCCCAGTTTGTTGCTTCCCTTCTAATCTTGTTTGCATTAGTTTTGTTTGGAGAAAGGCTTTTTAAATTGATATAATCAAAATTTTCTATTTTGTGATCAGTAATGGTCTCTAGTTCATCTTTGGTCACAAATTTCTTCCTCCTCCACAAGTCTGAGAGATAAACTATCCTATGTTCCTCTAACTTATTTATAATCTCATTCTTTATGCCTAAATCATGGACCCATTTTGATCTTATCTTGGTATACAGTGTTAAGTGTGGGTCCCATGCCTAATTTCTGCCATACTAATTTCCAGTTATCCCAGCAGTTTTTGTCAAATAATGAATTCTTATCCCAAAGGTTAGGATCTTTGTGTTTGTCAAACACTAGATTGCTATAGTTGACTATTTTGTCTTGTGAACCTAACCTATTCCACTGATCAACTAATCTATTTCTTGGCCAATTTGGTGACTGCTGCTTTATAATATAGTTTTAGATCAGGTACAGCTAGACCACCTTCATTTGATTTTTTTTCATTAATTCCCTTGAGATTCTCGATCTTTTGTTCTTCCATAATTCATAAATTTTATTCCAAATATAAATTCATAAATTTCATTCCAAAAATAAATTCCAAAATTCATAAATTTTGTTGTTATTTTTTCTAGATCATTAAAATATTTTCTTGGAAGTCTGATTGGTATAGCCCTAAATAAATAGATTAGTTTGGGGATTAGTGTCATCTTTATTATATTCGCTCAGCCTATCCAAGAGCACTTAATCTTTTTCCAATTATTTAAGTATGACTTTATTTGTGTGAAAAGTTTTATGTAATTTTGCTCATATAATTCCTGAATTTCCTTTGGTAGATAGATTCCCAAATATTTTATACTGTCGACAGTTATTTTGAATGGAATTTCTCTTTGTATCTCTTGCTGTTGGGTTTTGTTGGTGATGTATAAAAATGCTGAGGATTTATGCAGATTTATTTTATATCCTGCAACTTTGCTGAAATTATGAATTATTTCTAATAGCTTTTTAGTAGAATCTCTGGGGTTCTCTAGGTATACTATCTGCAAAGAGTGATAGTTTGGTTTCCTCATTGCCTACTCTAATTCCTTTAATCACTTTCTCGACTCTTATTGCAGAGGCTACCATTTCTAATACAATATTGAATAATAATGGTGATAATGGGCAACCTTGCTTCACGCCACATCTTACTGGGAAAGATGCCAGTTTTTCCCCACTGCATATGGTGCTTACTGACGGTTTTAACTATATGCTCCCGACTATTTTAAGGAAAAGTCCATTTATTCCTATACTCTCAAGTGTTTTTATTAAGAATGGATGTTGGATTTTATCAAATGCTTTTTCTGCATCTATTGAGATGATCATATGGTTTTTGTTCGTTTGGTTATTGATGTAGTCAATTATGCTAATAGTTTTCCTAATATTGAACCAGCCATGCATTCCTGGTATAAATCCTACTTGGTCAGAGTGTGTTATACTGGGGATGATTTTCTGTAATCTTTTTGATAATATTTTATTTAAGATTTTAGCATCAATATTCATTAGGGAGATTGGTCTATAATTTTCTTTCTCTATTTTCAACTTACCTGGGTTAGGTATCAGTACCATGTCTGTGTCGTAAAAGGAGTTTGGTAGGACCCCTTCAATCCCTATTTTTTCAAATAGTTTATATAGCATTGGAGTTAATTGTTCTTTAAAATGTTTGGTAGAATTTACATGTAAATCCATTTGGTCCTGGGGATTTTTTCTTAGGGAGTTGGTTAATAGCTTGTTCTATTTCTTTTTCTAAAATGGGACTGTTTAGTCTATTTACTTCTTCCTCTGTTAATCTGGTCAAGCTATATTTTTGAAGGTATTCTTCCATTTCATTTAAGTTGTAGAATTTATTGGCATAAAGTTGGGCAAAGTAACTCCTAATTATTGCTCTAATTTCCTCTTCATTAGTGGCAAGTTCTCCCTTTTCATTTTTAAGACTAACAATTTGATTTTCCTCTTTCCAATCAGATTTACTAAGGGTTTGTCTATTTTGTTGGTTTTTTCATAGAACCAATTCTTAGTTTTATTAATTAATTCAATAGTTTTTTTTTTTTTACTTGCAATTTTATTGATCTCTCTTTTTATTTTTAGAATTTCAAGTTTAGTGTTTGACTGGGAGTTTTTTGTTTGTTCCTTTTCTAGCATGTTTAGTTGCAAGCCCAATTCATTGACCTTCTCTTTCTCTATTTTATGCAAGTAGGCCTCTAGAGATATGAAATTTCCCCTTATTACTGCTTTGGCTGCATCCCACACATTTTGGTATGATGTCTCATTATTGTCATTTTCTTGAGTGAAGTTATTAATTATGTCTATGATTTGCTGTTTTACCCAATCATTCTTTAGTGTGAGATTATTTATTTTCCAATTTTTTTTATCTATTTTCCCTGGCTTTTTGTTGAATGTAATTTTCATTGCATCATGGTCTGAAAAGGATGCATTTATATTTCTGCCTTACTGCATTTGAGTTAGAGGTTTTTATGTCCTAATATATGGTCAGTTTTTGTATAGGTTCCATGAACTGCTGAAAAGAAAGTGTATTCCTTTCTGTCTCCATTTAGTTTTCTCCAGAGATCTATCATAGCTAACTTTTCTAGTATTCTATTTACCGCTTTGACTTCTTTCTTATTTATTTTGTGGTTTGATTTATCTAATTCTGAGAGTGCAAGGTTGAGATCTTCCACTATTATAGTTTTGCTGTCTATATCTTCTTGCAGCTATCTTAATTCCTCTTTTAAGAATTTAGATGCTACAGCACTTGGTGCATATATGTTTAATATTGATATTGCTTCATTATCTATGCTACTCTTTAGCAAGATATAGTGCCTTTCTTATCTCTTTTAATTAGATTAGTTTTTGCTTTTGCTTGATCTGAGATCAGGATGGCTACCCCTGGTTTTTTTTTTTTTACTTCACCTGAAGCATAGTAGATTTTGCTCCAACCTTTTACCTTTACTCTGTATGTATCTCCCTACTTCAGGTGTGTTTCCTATAAACAACATATTGTAGGATTCTGGCTTTTAATCCATTCTGCTAACCACTTCCTCTTTATGGGGGAATTTACCTGGTTCACATTTATGGTTAAAATTACCAATTCTGTATTACTTTGCCATCTTGTTAACCTCTGTTTATGCTTTTCTCCCTTCTTTCCCTGTTACCCCCCTCCCCAGTATTAAACTTGTAAGCACCACTTGCTTCTCACAGCCCTTCCTTTTTAGTGTTCCCACCCCCCCCCGCCTTAGAGTTCCTCCCCCTATCTTACTCCTTTCCCTCACAGTTTCCGTATTCCCTTCTGCTTAGCTTAGTCCTTCCCTTTTCACTTTTCCCTTCCCACTTTTCAATGAGATGGGAGAAATTTCACCATAAATTGAATGTCTAAAATTTTTCTCTTAAAGCCAATTCTGATGGGAGTAAGATACACACTATATTCATCCCCTCCGTTCTTTCTCTCAGATATAATAGGTTTCCTTTGCCTCTTCATGAGATATAGTACCCCCACTTTACCCTTTTTCTGATACAATGTCCTTTCCACCTCTAGTTTCTAGAACAAGGTATATATGTATTCTTTATACATCTTTATAGCAGAAATATAGTTCCCAATTACCTTTTTAGGTTTCTCTTGAGTTCTATATTCGTAGATCAAACTTGTTGATAAATTCTGGTTTTTTCATCAAAAATAGGTGAAATTCACTTACTTCGTGGGATGACCATCTTCTTCCCTTGAAAAAGATGCTCATTCTGGCTGGATAAGTTATTTTTGGTTGCATACTGAGTTCCTTAGCCTTTCAGAATACCATATTTCAGGCCCTTCGATCTTTTAATGTAGATGCTGCTAGATCCTGGGTAATCCTTATTGTGGCTCCTCTATATTTGAATTGGGTTTTTCTAGCCGCTTGCAGTATTTTTTCCTTCTTCTGAGGGTTCTGGCATTTGGCCACTATATTCCTTGGTGTTTTGATTTTAGAATCCCTTTCAGTCGGTGATCGATGAATTCTTTCAATGTCTATTTTACCCTCTGTTTCTATGACTTCTGCGCAGTTGTCTTTGATAATTTCCTAGAAAATAGTGTCCAGGCTCTTTTTTTTTTCATATTTTTCTGGGAATCCAATAATTCTCAGATTGTCTCTCCTAGATCTATTTTCCAGGTCTGTTGTTTTCCCAAGAAGGTATTTCATATTTTTTTCCATTGTTTGATTTTTTTGGTTTTGCTTGACTGATTCTTGTTGTCTCCTCAAGTCATTCAATTCCATTTGTTCGATTCTGATTTTCAATGAAGTATTTTTTTCACTCTTTTTTTATATCTTTTTCTAATTGTCCAATTGAGTTGTTTTGTTCTATGGAATTTTCCATTTTGCCAATTTTATTTTTTAAAGAGCTATTTTCTGTTTCCAGATCACTAATTCTATTTTTCAACCATTTGATTTCTTTATCCACTCTGTCTTTAAATGAGTCAGATGACTTCTCCAGACTCTCTTGCCAAACCTCCCTCTCCTTTTCCCAGTTTTCTTCTAGCTCTCTTGTGAGAGCCTTTTTAATTTCTTCTATGAGATTCCTCTGTGCTGAGAAACAGATGATCTCCTCCTTTAGGGATTCACCTGGCGACAGTCTGTTTTTAGTCTCCTCAGGGTTTAGAGTCTACTCTGTCTCTATCCAAATAGAAGCTGTCAGTGATAAAAGTCCTTTTCAATTTTTTGCTCATTTTGTTAGAGAAGAGTCAAAGACAAACTAAACAAAGAAAAAAAGAAAAAAATAACCCAAAGGGAATCTGCTTTTTTTGGGGGGAGGGATGGGTGGTGTTACCAACCTTCCTCTACAGACTGTGGGGGAACAGCAGCAAGGCACCACCTGGAAAGCGATGGCTGTGCTGTGCCTACCCTCTGAGACTCTGAGAGTGTGCTGAGACACTGTGGGGGAGGGGTGGCCAGGTCCTGAGAGACTCCAGTTGTTCAGGGTTGTATTCTTCACCCTTGTGTTTTTAGCTTCTCTGCTTGTCTGCTGGCTTGCTGCCAGGGCAAAGTATCCAATCCTGTAGAGAAGCTCTCCCCACAGAGATGGCTGAGATCACACTCCTTCCCCCCCTCTGGTCTGGTCAGCTGTGAGATGCCTGCTGTGCTCTCACTGCCATTGCCTGCCCTCAGCCTGTGCCCAATCTAAAATCTACCTTGCCCTTGAGCAAAAGCAGACCTTTCCTAGTGAATTTCAAGGATGTCTTCTCTTGGTAATTACTTGTGGGGGGGGGGGTTCAGTCAAGCATTAATTCAGAGGCTTGTAATGAAATGATTTCTGAGAGAAAACGCAGAGCTTACACAGCTATGTGCCTCCTCTCCATCAACTTGGCCGGAACTTGCATTTGATTTTTCAAAGGAGTCTTAGAAATCTATAGATAGACTGAGAGCTGAGTAGATACCAAGAAGAGAAGGCTACACCCAAAGAATAAATCTGGCTCCCTGGAGAGAATTTTCCAATATACATGGCTACGTTAAGGAATCACATGTTTCAGGAGAAGAGGAATTACAGTGGATGTTGCAAAGAGTTCCATAACTAAATGGCAAGATGTTGGAATGTGAATTGGCTACAGCAGAATGGCATTGGTAACTGCAGAATAATTAAGTAATTCCTGGATCCAGCAAAAGCCAGAACTGAGGAGCTGTGAATGGATGGAGACAGGATGTGGAGGAGCAAACTTGTATTTCATCCTTTGCTGTCTATGTTATTTGCAGTTGCAACAGATGAGGAGTCATTTGTCTTGAAACCCTGTTCTTCCTTTTGTTGAGGCACTAACCAAGGTAGTATTTTTAGTCTGAAAGACTATATAGGAAATCAAATGAGCTATAGGTATTGGTTGTCCATCTCTTTAATAATCAATTTTTCCTTTGGAGTATTCCATAATTACTTAGAGAAGTACTATAAATCTGGAACCCAGTACTAACCACATGATCTCTTACATAAATAGGTGCTCAATAAAGATTCATTGACTAACTTTATGATAATAAGGCTGCAGGGAAGGGGAATGGTTTTGATTATGACTTTAAGTGACAGTCTTCACATTTTTTTTAAGATTAAGTAAACATTATCACCTATCAATGTTTTTGTTAGTCTATGTACTTGCATGGAAGCCAAGGACTATTTTTCTTTTATTTGTGGAGAACTAAGTACAAGCCAGATTCCTAAGGTTCACTGGGAACACCTCAGTGGAGGCAAAACAAGTCAAAAGTCTTGTGAACTGAGCAACTCAGGTACTGATCCACATCAAAGGGTATAATTAATTAAAGGCCCCCAAGATTGAATCTATTCCATACAACTCCTGAGCTTCAGTTCTGGCCATAGGATAGATATCATTAGGCCCATAAGTACAAAATCCTCATTTTGACCTCTGAACATACATATACATATACACTGAACATACATATACACTGATTTTTCAAAGGAGTCTTAGAAATCTATAGATAGACTGAGAGCTGAGTAGATACCAAGAAGAGAAGGCTACACCCAAAGAATAAATTTGGCTCCCTGGAGAGAATATGTGAAATACAGAAACAAAATAACTATTCCATGATGTTTTGTGTGTAGAAAGTTCACTGGATTTATTGTCAGCTGACTGGCTTTACAGCTTAATTCTACTATTACTTTTGTGACCTATAGTGGGAATTAGAATTCACAATTATTTTGCAACTACCTGCTAATAGAAAATCCTAAAACATTGTTGAAGGAAAAATAAAATATAACAAGCTATTTAGGGACATAGTAAAAAGTATGGTCTCATCTACTTTGTAACAACTGTTTATTAGGGGAAAAATGATTTTGTTTAAAAGGAACTTTTGCAAAACTGTAAAACAGTCTCTCTTGTTTCTTGAATAGAAAATTCTTTCTTATTTTTATAATAATTCCTATCAGTTGTATTTTAAATACTCATTTTTTCCTTGAAAAACCTTTCTCTTTTCTACCCCTCCCATGCCTATAAAATGTTTTACTTATCTATTACAAGTTGCTATAGAAAACTGGTATTTGGCTACATACTAGAGTGTGTACTCTAGAGCATTTGGCCCTTATAAAATCAGGCCCAAAAGGTCCTTATAAACACCAAATGCATATTGTATAAAGTGAAGTTGTTATTGAGCAAGAGCAATCTTTCTCAGCTGGCTAATCTTTCTGTTCAGAGTTTGGCCTCTAGTCACCAGAATATTGATGATTACAATTCTCCCAAATGTAACTTAATCTTGAAATAGCCACGTGACATAGTAAACAGCATATTTGACCTAGAGTCAGGAAGATCTGAGTTTAAATCAGGCTTCAGACACTCACTAAGTTATATGACTCTCTCAGATTCATTTTTCTCATTGGTAAAATGGAAATAATATTACCTAGCTACTTAGGTAGTTATGAATATCAAAGAAAAATAAAGTGTTTTGCAAATATTGAAGTGATATATCAATTTTCAGTGCTAGCTATTAAGTTCTCTTGACATCAGTTTCCTCATCTGTAAAAGGAAGTTAAACGAGATAACACATAAAGGTCTTTCCAATCCTAAATCTCTGATCTTTTGATTGTCAAGTGTAAAGGTGGAAGGTATAGATGCATGTGTTGTCTCTTGTAGCCTATTCTAGCTTTTATTCTAACTTCTTTTACTTCTTCCTATTCTATTCTATGAAGATTTCTTCCAAAGAAATCCAATTTTAATATCAAAATGGTAAAAAAAAAAAAAAAAAAAATGACCCATGCTGTTATGGGCCAGAACTCTGAACTTGAAACAAAGTATTCTTATAAGGTGTTAAGTCAGTAGAAATGATAGAGATAATGGTTATTTAGCATGGTGCTTAACAGTTTTCTAGTTCAGTACATGTATTTAGTACTTAATATAGTTCCACAAGATTCACACCTATGATAATAGAGCATATAAGCTCAGACAAACTGAACCAACATCAGAAGTGGAAGACAGAGAGCATATAAGCTCAGACAAACTGAACCAACATCAGAAGTGGAAGACAGAGAGCATGGTGGTGGTTCTCTTGCCTCCCCCACAGAAACCAAGATACATTCAGGAGGACCTCAAAAAGCTGGCAGAGGCAGAAAACACAAAGGACTGGCAGTAGGAACTCAAGCTCTCGGAACTAAGGAAAGAGATAGGCCTCTAAGAAAACTAACCAGGTCCCAGGAAAGGAGACAAGACTTTGAAAGAGATAATAAAGGATTTGGACTTTAACCCTTGGCTACTGTTGTGGTGATTACTGAACTGAAACAAAGGCTGCTCACAGAGACCCCAAGAAAACTAAACAAGAGACCATTACATTTTGACGCCCAACATGATGCCAAGAACCTTCATCTGTGACCCAGAAATTAGGGTGAGTACAAAAATAGACAAGGAAACTTTGTTAAGGCCTAAAGTAATATTCCAGCTAAAATGGGACAAATGTTTAGAAAGGAGATTTCTCCACAGAAAGGAAAATGTGTCGAAAGCTTGGTCAGACATAAAAAAATCAAGGTTTAATTATAACTTGGGAGTAGATGAATGAACTTTTAGAAACAGTACAGTACACATCTTCTTGGTTCTCTAAGGGAAAAGAATTAAATCCAGACGAGTGGAAATTAGTAGGAGAGCAACTATGTGAATACTACAATGATAATGGACCTGACTCAATTGTCAAAGAAACACTTTATATATATATAATGTAATACAACTGTCTTTAGGAAATTATGAAGTTATAGAATAAGGTAAAAGAAGAAAGAACAGGAGGGGAAGATCCAGATAAACTAAGTGAAAAGGATGAAGAATTAGACAAGAAAGGAGTTCAGTCGAATTCTGAGTGTAGTACTTCACAGCAGGAGAAATTGGGGCATTCTCCATCCCCTGACCTACATCCCTCAATTTAACCTTTCATAGGTGGAGGGAGAAGGAGGAGTGGGAGAGGCAATAAGACAATTAGCACCTATGAAGCAGTCTATGAAAAGATTACAAAAGGCACTGGTTAAGGCTAAGAAAGAAGGACAGGATATATCTGATTTAATAAATGCATACCTTGTGATTGAAGAACTTGACTCTTCAGGTCAACAAGGAGAAGATACACTCCTTTGATCTAGGAAAAAAATAAGGATTTGAAAAAGGGTTGCATTCTTTATGGGGCTATATCATCTTATGTTAAAATGTTACTAGAGAATTTGGCTTATGAAATTCTAACCCTCTATGTTGGAAATTCATAGCAAGGACATGTTTAGAACCTGGACAAAACTTGTTATGGCTTTTGGAGGATAGTGAGTTATGTAGGATTCAAGCCCAAGGCAATAAGCAAACAAGTTAATACTCCAATCACCTTTGACCAACTAGCAGGTGAAGGTCAGAATGAAGACAATTCAGCATGGAAATTATCCAATAGCAGCATATGAGCATAGTGCTACTGCTGCTATAAAAACTTGGAGTTCCCTCCCAGGAAAAGATCGAGGGGAAGCCTTCACAAAAAATTGAGCAAGGTCCCAATGAACGTTTTGCTAATTTTGTTGGAAGTCTGCAGACAGTGTCACAAGAACCATTGGAGAAAATGCAACTACAAGAATTATGATCAGACAACTGGCTAAGGAAAATGCTAATGAGATTTGCAGAAGAATTATATGGGGACTACACAAAGATGCTCCTTTAGAGGAGATCATAAGATGCTGTACCACAGTGGGGACAAATGCTTATTATACCCAGACTATGATGAACATAGGAAGACAGGGTCCCTCCTCACAAGGGATTTCTAGAGAGACTTGCCGATGATTTCATTGTGGAAAAATTGGACATCTGAGAGCCCAATGTAGGTATACAGATAGAATGAGAAGACAAGGTGAGAGGCGACCCAAAACCTTATGTCCAGAATACAACTGAGGCCTCAGAATGTAAATTGACCTAGGGAAATGAGAGGCAGGTCCCAGCTCCAAGACCTCAAGCAAAAAACAGGTGGGTCATGATGGCAGCCGAGTTTACACCCAGAGAGGCTTTAAAACTTCAGGATTCTTATGTGATCAATCAGCCAAAAAGCAATCAGATAGCAGAAAGGGATTACAATTGGAAAGAATACAAACTGGAGAGAGACAGAAAAAGAGAAAAACCTCGAAACAAAGAAGAAGACCTAAGAACAAAATCTGCAGAAATCATTGGATTCCCTAACACAAAATGAGACTATCGCAGGACTTCAAAACTTGCAGGAATTATTGGATTCCTGGCACGTGAAATAATGGACAATAGATTCCTTTTAGACTATTTCTAGCACTTATGGACATGGATAATTCCTCATGTTTATTCATATTATTTGTTATATCACTACTAGCCTGTGTTATATTGCTATGTGCTTATATAATTTATGTAATTATGTGTAATAACTCCCATGTTGATATTATGTGTACCTGTTTCATTTGAGACGCTTTAGAAACCTGCTAATCTGATTTGATTTCCCATTCCTTTGGTGTTTTCATTTCCCTTCCTGAGACATCAGGGACAGAGTGATCACCTCCTTTTATGGTGTTTTTTTTTTTTTTGAGGAGTCAGGGAAAGCATGATCACCTCTTTTTGGGGTTCTCACCTCCTTGAGAAGTCAGGGAGGTCATGACCACCTATGTTCTAAAAACAAAAGAAAGCAGGAGATGTAATGGACTAGAATCTATTGTCCATTACTTCATGTGTGTAGAGAATCCAATGATTCCTGCAAGTTTTGAAGTTCTGTAACAATCTTATCAACAATTTTTCATCTCAAGGAATCCAATGATTTCTGCTGGTTTTGAAGTTCTGCAACAGTCTCATTGTCAGCCATGCTCTTTCAGTGTCAGATGTTTCTTAGGTCTTCTCCTTTGTTTTGAGGTTTTTCTCTTTTTCTGGCTCTCTCCAGATGCTGTTGGCACCCACCTGATTCCTTCTCCATCTGTCTATTTACCACTTTCTAGATTTCTTCTCATCACCTGGCAATTACATTGGAGCTGCTCAAATTGGACACTGCCCTTCTGTTGGGTTAAAAAAAAAAAAAGCCTATATTCTCCCCAATTGTAATCCCTTTCTCCCATCTGATTGCTTTTTTGTTGATTGATCATATAAGAGTCCTGAACTTCTAAAGTTATAACCTCAGCTGCCATCATGCCCTACCGGTATTTTGTTTGATATCTTGTAGCTGGGCCCTGCCTCTCATTTCCCTGGATCAATCTACATTCTGAAGCCCAGTGGAAGCCTCACTTGCATTTTGGAAATGGGGTTTTGGGTCTTATTCTCTCACTCTGTCCTCTCATTATATCTCTTTGCCTACATTTAGCTCTCAGATGTCCAATTTTTCCACATTGAAAGCATCAGTGAGTCTCTCTAGAAGTTCTTTGCCAAGAGGGACCCTGTCTTCCTATGTTCATCATAGTCTGGGTATAATAAACATTTGTGCCCACTGTGGCACAGCATCTTATGATGTCTTCTAAAGGAGCATCTTTGTGTAGTCCCCATATAATTCTTCTGCAAACCTCATTAGCATTTTCCTTAGCCAGTTGTTTGATCATAATTCTTGTAGCTGCATTTTCTCCAATGGTTCTTGTGACAGCTGTTTGCAAATGTCCCACAAAATCAGCAATTTTCACTGATTTAACACCTTTTAAAAATCCTTTGTTTCAAGTTCAGAGTTCTGGCCCATAACACCATAGTTCCTGAATGTTATGACAGTGGAAATGAAGCTCTAAAAATTCTTACTGAGTTTTAAAGGTTTTAAAAGTATTGGCCTGGGAGTGAACTGTCACCCCAAAATCAGTCTCACTAAGGTAAGAAGAACTTATTATAAGAAGGATGGCCATCAAATGATTGCTGCTGTTGTTGCTGCTGCTGCTGCTGCTGCTGCTGCTGCTGCTGCTGCTGTTGATGGGCTATAATTGCTCACGAAATCATCAATCTAAGAATCAATTGGTGCTTTCCCACCCACCAAGATAAAACCATTTGTGTTTTGAAATTTTGTGCAAAGAAGATTACTATTTTCTGTCTTTTCTGAAGAAAGATCTTCTTAAATTCCTTTGATTACTTAGTTTTAAATGATAGTATTTATTTGAAAAGTCATATCCATGAATCCATTAGTTTGTGAAAAGTCAAATATCATCATTTCAGACTTCAAAACTGAGGCATAGAAATGTTCACTGATAAAAACAAAGTTATAAGGTATCCAGAAGCAAAGGAATAAAACATATTATGTTCCTCTGCTCTATGCATTGACTTCTTATCACATTGGCTTTCTTTTCCATACTTAGAAGATATAATAAAACTGTGTAGCTCAACTTTCATGATATTTTTATGGACTTGCTATGTATTAAACAATCTATTAGAAAATATGTTAAATCCTAATTTTTCCCCAAAATTGGCCTTAGAACACATCTAAAATCACTTGTAAGCTCAGATTTCCCATTCTCCACCATCTCAGTCATTTTTGACTCAAATTCTTTCCTATGGTCTTGACCTCAGTGTCTTTGGACTTACATAATATATTTGAACTTTTCAGAGTAACCAAGTAAAATATAACAAATAAAGGAAATAGAGAAGACAAACAAAAATGTTTTACCCTTATTAAATCATCTGTTCCCAAGAACAATAATTCATAGAAATTAGACATGAAAAAGCCCCATTAGGTCATTTTATTGCCTCTGTGCCAAGGCAGGTTCAAGTCCAGAAAACTATAAGCCAAGTCGTTTAGTTTCCAAACCTGCCTATCCAGCCTTTAGATTGTATCTGTTGCTGCAATCTGCCAGAGGGAAATAAAAAATTATCTAAAATTTGGAATATTCAGTGGAATAAGGGCAGTGCAGAGGATGGAAAGATAGCTGCTGAATAGCTAACTCTTAATAAAAGTCCTAATCAGTGGTAATTACCAGAAACATTTTCATAGATAACTAGCTAAAAATTTTAAGGCCAAATTAATAATAAGAAATGGCATCACTTTTGGCATTCTTCCTAGTCACAACTGTTTCTTTGTGTATTACCGCATTATAGTTGGTCTTTTCTGATTTCATATAATAGTTGGCCTTGTTTTCATGACATATTCTCTGTCTTCACAATTAACCTCTGATTCACATCACGTCAATAACTTGAGTTTCACATGGGGAATATAGAAACTGACTAGGTTTTTCCATAATTATCTACCACGGGAAAGATTAGTTGAAATATACCACAAAGATGTGGAGATAGTCATTAACTAAATGACCATTTTTTCTTTTGTCTTTTATGTAATAACTGCATTTTTCAATACATTTAATTTTTTCTAATTTAAGAAATTTTGGTCTAAAGGAAAAAAGAGTACTTGGCTAGGAATCAGAAGTCCTAGTTTCAGGCCCTAAGTTTGCCAATAATCAACTTTATGATCTTGGACAAGTCATTTAAACTTTCTGGGGATAGTTTTAGTAACAGGAGGGTAAAGTATCAGGTAGAAGTAAAGTAGGAGCATCAAAGGGGACAAAAAATAAAAGGTACACACAATCATAAGGTAAGGATCAGGAGTTAGAATTCATTAGGTAAAAAAAAGTGCAGTTAGTAATAATGATCTTAGACAAAGGTAAAGCTAAAATAGATTTAATCTATTTTCAAGATAATCTATATATTTGAGTATCATGAAGAAAACAATAACTATAATATAGTAAGACTAGTAATTAAGACATCCAAAAGTTGATAAGTGACAAAAAAAAGAAAGGAGCCAGTAATTTTTAAAAATTGCCTCAGATGTCTATAAATAAATTCATAAAATATCAATAACAAACTAAATAAACTAGAGATCTTAACATAAGGAGATAATTTTGGTTTCATAAATTTCTCTGAGACACGGTGGAACAAGACCATTAACAGGAATATGGCTGCAGAATAAAGATATTATATGAATAAGGATGCTTTTTTATTCAAAGCAATCAGTATGGTAAAAAGAGTGAGGGAGGTAGAATATCACTATAAGACTATGTAAGATTATGTTTTAAATATATGTTCATGTGAAAGAATGGAGTAATGACAAAGGGAAAGAGAGTAGAGAGAATTTGGCTAGAGATCAATGAAGGCAGGAATAGAAGTGATATTGTCACCAATATATGATAGCCTGTTTAGGCAAAAAGACTTTGGAAAAGAGAACAAATCTGGTACAGAAATGTGTTAGAGGAATAATGAGAGCATTAATTATACAGACCTCTACTCAAGCTCTATCTCTGCCAAAAGCAAAACAGAGAATAATTTCTTGATTTGGCAGAATGGTAATTGTATACTTCAAAATGTGGGGAAAACTATTAAGGGGAAATTATGTTCTAGAACTGATTATCACCAACAAAGGACTAGTTCCTAGGATAGAAATCATGGGATATTCAGAGGGTTAGTGATCATTTGTAATGGCAGAAAAAAAGAAAATTGAGAATAGCATGATATGCTCCCTAGCTGATTTTTAAAAGCAGATTTCAAGGCATTTAGACCATAAAATAGGTGAATACCTAAGATTAAAATTCCATAGGAAAAGTCAGTCCATGGTAGCTAGTTGGCTCAGTGGACAGAGCACCAGCCTTGGAGTTTGGAAATCTGAGTTCAAATCCATCTTCAGACATTTAATACTTACTATCTTGTGTGATCCTGGACAAGTCACTTGATCCCAATTGCCTCACAAAAAAAAAATTAATAATAATAATAACATGCAGAAAAAATGAGAAGCCACTCCAGGGGTTTCTTATTGCCTTTAAAATAAAACATAAACTCCTCTGTTAAGCTTTAAAAGATCCTTATAACTTGATCCAAACATATCTTACCAGATAGGTTACAGATGACTTAGAGAAAGCATTCCATCCCGTCTCAATGCCTTTACCCTGGTCATGTCATATGCTTGAAATGCAGTTCCTCTTTACTTCTATCTTACAGAATCCCTCTATTTCTTTAAGATGTTGCCCAAATACAACCTTATACATGAAGCATTTCCTGATCTTCCTGTTGCCTTTTCCTAAAATTTCCCTGTGTTCAATACTTTCTGTGTATTCATGTTGTATGCTGAACATAATTGTATTTGTTCTTGCTGTTAATTTATTTATTGTTCTATAACCAGCACCTCACATAGTACCTAACCTATAATAGACACTGAATAAATGCTTATTTTAGGAGTAATTCAAGAATGAAATTCCGGGAGAAAAAAAAGAAATTACTTCAGTAATAAGGATGAGGAGCTAATAAAAATGCACAGGGAACCTAAGATTAAAATTCCAAAAAAATTAATAATAATAATAACATGCAGAAAAAATGAGAAGCCACTCCAGGGGTTTCTTATTGCCTTAGATCTGGGTTGTTGTTGTGACTTTGTTTGTTTTGTTTTGTTTTTAATATACAGAACATAAAATCAAAAGTAAGTAGTGAGAGTAAAGAATTAATATTACTTAGTCCTATAAGAAAAAAATTAGATGTGCAGAGTGAATAGAATATGAGGAGGAAAGCTAAAAAAAAAAATTTAAGGGGTTTTTGTGTTGAAAGGTTTCTTTTAGACATAATAGGGAAAATACTTTAATTAGTATTGTGAAAGAAATGAATATTAGATATATGTTGCCAGAATTGAGAACTCAGCAGCTGTAGCAGTGGTTAAAAGTAACTTTTTCATTTATGATATATTAAAACATAGTAATTTTATATACACATATTTGTTTTATTGATTGTACTATCAAAAATAGTAACTATTATAGTAATAG
Source organism: Antechinus flavipes (assembly GCF_016432865.1). Lineage (NCBI taxonomy): Eukaryota > Metazoa > Chordata > Mammalia > Dasyuromorphia > Dasyuridae > Antechinus > Antechinus flavipes. The sequence goes on from NC_067402.1 coordinate 233,968,728, forward strand.
CTAGAATTTATAGAGCACTTTAAAAATTACAAAATTATTTACAAAAATTATTTTATTTTATCCTTAATAACATTGTGAGGAAGGTGCCATTATTATCCTCATTTTATAGATAAGGAAACTGAGGCAGATATCTAGCCCAAGATTACATGTAAAATACTTTGCTTTGTTCTTCACATATATTTATTATAATGATGCATATTCTTAATTTTTTCACATCATTTGTATTATAATCTGTAATGAAGCTGAAGCTCGAGTTGATGCACTGAGGTCCCAAGCACATGAGGCTAAATAGTAATTTGACCATACTCTATTAATATATGCTTGGAGAAAGAATGGCCCCCTCCCACTCTTTGTGCAAGTTTTGATGTGTTATATAGGAAATGGCATAGAGACGATTTTGGTGGATAGAGAGAGAGGGGTGGAGAGAGAGGCAGAGAGACTGCTGGCCAGGTTCATGTCGCAACTGCTCTCACTTCCTATCACCATCCGCCTTCACCTGCATAAAGAATAAAGATTGAGAATTTTCCCTTAACCTGAATTCCTGACTCTGGCTGATTTTAAAATACACAGTCATCACATTTGGTGCCCAAGCGTGGGAACCAAGGACCCTACTTTCACTAAAGAAATCTCCAGTGACCAGGAACTTAGGTGAGTATTTTAATAGACAAACAATGAACTTATTTTCTTAAGGACTAAACTAGTAACCTTTTCTGGCTGAAATGTGACAGATGTTAGGAAAAGATTCTCCTCCATCCCCACCTCCACCTCCACCTCCGCCTTAAAGTGGCACTATAGAAAGCATGCTTAAGCTGATAGAAGGACAAGGGCTACTTATAACTTGGGAACAGATATCTAGACTTCTGGGTACATTAAAACGCATCTCCCCATGGTTCTTAGAGGAAGAGCAAATCTCTCCAGATAACTGGACAGTAATAGGGCACCAGCTCTCTGACTATTACAACAAAAAAAAGTTCTCATTCAATTTCCATCAAGCTATTCTATGTATACAATATAATACAGTTGGCTTTTAAAAATCCTATAAATTATAGAAAAAAAAAAGAGTTCTAAGAATACCCAGATGAGGAAGCCTGAGGAAAAGGAGAAGACAATGAATAGATTAATGACTATATCCCCACAGAGAATGGAGATTTAAGTGAGGCTCAAGGGTATGGTGACTTCACCCTAGGAGGCAACTTTAGCCCTGTCTAAGGAACATATAATTGATTCTCCTCCATCAACTCCACCTTCTGGGATGGAGGGAGGAAGGGTAGTGGGAGATGGGGGGAAAGTGACAGCACCAGCACCTCCCTGCCAGCATCCAATCCCTCCTATAACTAGACTGCAAAAGGGACTACTCAAAGCAGGGCGGAAGGGAGAGATGTAACTGAGCTCCAACCTCACGTTTTTTCTGTGATTCAACAGTTAGAGAACTTCTAAATCTAGCCCTTTATCCTATTAACTTCTTGATTTTTGACAAAGATGCACTGGCTTCAGCAGACAGGTTTTATAACCTGCCAGAAGGGCAGTGTCCAGTGTGAAGGGGCTCCACTATCTTTAGATAATTTCCAGGTGATGTGGAGAGACCCAGAAAGTGGTGAATGGAAGGGTCCAGATAGGTTAACTGCTTGGGGGAGAGGGTTTGCTTGTATCTCTACAAGTGGAGAAGGAATCAGATGGGTGCCAACAAGCCATATTCGCCTTGTCCATCACAGAGAGATGGAGCAGACCCTTAAAACAAAGAAGACCCAAGAAATATCGGGTGGTTCTGTTGTTGATTGTGCTCACCACTGAAAGAGCATGGCAGTTAAGGCATTTGACTCATGGACATTGAAAATTGTTGGACTTCAAAACCCTCAGGATTCATTGGATTCTCTGAGACATAAGATTGTTGTAGGACTTGAAAGCCTTCAGTAATCATTGGATTCTCTGAGACATAAGATTGTTGTAGGACTTCAAAACCCTCAGGAATCATTGGATTTTCTGAGAAATGATAAGACTGTTAGAGGACTTGAAAGCCCTCAGGAATCATTGGATTTTCTGAGAAATGATAAGACTGTAGCAGGATTTCAAAATCTCTGGAATCATTGGATTCCCTAACACGTAAAAGGACTGTTGCAGGATTTCAAAAACTTGGGCGAATTATTGGATTTCCTGACATGTGAAGCAATGGACAATAGATTGGTTTTAGACTATCTCTTGGCTGCTGAAGAAGGCATATGTGTGACTGTTGTTTACATAACCTCCTTCTAGGATTTCTAAAAATCTTTTACAACACCATGTTAATTTATATTGTTTGTTATACCGCTACTTGCATGTATAATTCATGTTTGTTACATCACATCGAGCCTGCACTGACTGTGAGGAGAGTCATCACTAATAGCCTCTGTGTTATTGCTATGTACTTTTGTAATACCTCCCATGCTTATGGGTTTCTGTAATAAGACCCTTCAGCCCAGAAACCCGCTAGCAACCCCCACTTTCCTTCAGTGCTTTTCATCTCCCTTCCTGAGATGTCGGGAGGAGTGTTCTCACCTCCTTTTCAATGTTTTCACTTCCTTCCCTGAGAAGTCAGGGAGAGTATGATCACCTCCCCTTGGGGGCTCTGACCTCCCTAAGAAGTCTGGGATGGCATGACCAACCTGTCTTCTAAAACAAAAGAAAGCGGGAGATGTAATGGGCTGAAGCTCAAGTTGATGCACTGAGGTCCCAAGCATGTGAGGCTAAATAGTAATTGGACCATACTCTATTAATATATGCTTGGAGAAAGAATGGCCCCCGCCCACTCTTTGTGCAAGTTTTGATGTGTTGTATAGGAAATTACATAGAGACAATTTTGGTGGGTGGAGAGAGAGGGATGGAGAGAGAGGCAGAGAGACTGCTGGCTGGGTTCATGTCGCAGCTGCATGCATTCTTATTGCCATCCCCCTTGACCTCCACAAGGAAGTAAGATCGAGGATTTGCCCTTAACCTGAATTCCTGATTCCGGCTTATTTTAAAATATGTGGTTATCACAATAATCATATATCATTATGCCATGTTTATGTTTGTTATGTTATATTAACTATTATAATATAATTTTGTATTTGTTATATCATGTTGATTTACATATTATATTCTGTATCTCCCCCAGTGCACTGTGAAGATCGAGAACATCTTAGTTATGTTTTATATCTGTTTATATATATATTCTATACATAGATTATGTATACATAGCACATACATAATTAACTTTAATGACAAATTTATTGCAAAAAGGACAGAACTTTATCAATTTTTATTGAATTGAATAATATTATGCTTACTTCAGCATTCTGAATTATCTTTCTTATCTCTTTTTTCTTCATGTATATTTCCTTTGTGCATAAGAGAAGAAATAGATAAATGAATATCAAATTTTTGTATATAGAAATCTCAGGAATACAGTTATCAAATTCAAAGATGATTCTGGAAAATTCTTGAAAATGAACTTTATCAATACACTGCTCTAGGATATATGTGACAATTTCCTGGGTGTGTATCTTTTGTGAACAGAGAAACTATAACTAATTCATAGAAAATTCAAAGCCCAGTTTTTGTGTTTCAAATCAAAAGTTCTTTTAAATAGACTACATAGTCTTAAAACCAGTTTGTACTTTTCAGTCTATCCTGGAATATAAAACACCTTCAAATTCAAATATTTTACTGGAACCCTTGAAATTACTACCATGAATGGGGAGGAGGGAGTGGGTGAACAGGAAAAGAACACTCAAATAAAGAGCTCTCTGATAATCTAAAAATAAGTGGCAATACTGACATGTATAGGTACAACAACACTGTGAGATATACAGGGTAAGACAGAGATTCAAGCTAAGGAGAGGAACTGAGAAAGGTAAAAGGGAGGTTTGGATGATATACTAAAATGGAAAATATGAATCAAATAAAAAAAAGGAAAATATCTTTTCTCTCTCTGGGATTTTTGGTTTATAGGAAAAAATTGTTTTCAGACACTAACACTTTCTGTTCTGTTCATTTATTCCAAAGTGATACTTTTCTTCAGCATGATTTTGTCCACCTATCAATCTTGGCAAGTGAATGATATTTAAGATATTTTTTAATCTTTCTCGGTGGCATTTGGCCTAAAATCTAGGTACTTCTTTGAAACATTCAAATCTGTTAACTTTACCAAATTAAACTGGAGATCCTATTAGATATTTTTACTTTTGTTCTTGCTTTAAGATTTTCATACCTTCCACTTGTGATATCATACCAAGAGGTATAAAGACAAAGTAGAATGACAGGGAGAAGAGTTAGCAGAATGTTTCTACTCATCAGAATCAGTTCAGGTCTCATCCTGAATCATGATTCCAGTTGGTTCTTTTTATTATGAATCAGTCATATTACATGTTATACATAAGGGACATATTTTGTAATCAGGTCCAAAAAACCAAATACTTAGTTTTTCCTTCCTTTCCCTCAGTGCTGAAATGCTTTGACAGTATACTAGATAGGCATGTGCATGGCTCTGACTCTCTGGGTTTGAACATAATTCCTTTTTGGTTCCAGGTCACTGCACTGTGTTGTGAGATGAATGTTTCTCTGAACGCACAAACATCACCACAGTTTGGGAAAAGGGTGTCAAGCTGGCAACTACATTACACATTCCGGGTGGGCCAGTACAACTAGATTTGGACCTCATCAAGCACCTCAAACTATGTTTCAAATATTTTTGGTTCGGCAAAATTTTGACTGCATTTGGCCCAACATTTTTCCCTAGTTTTTTTAAACCCCTGTGTATTTTGAAAGAAATGTAATCCATATGTTTCTGATTCATTTACACTTAACTCATCAAAATATTGTTTTATGAAAGCTACTTGATGTCCAGGCCTCCTTAGAATCATCTTAATAAGTCTTTAAAACTTTTTTCTGAGAAATAGGAAATCATTTTTCCCCCAAAGAACTCAAATTACAAAATATCTGAAATCTATCTAGAATACCAAGCCCATCAGTGTCTGGGGGTTCTAAATTTGGCAAAACTCCCATGTTTCATATGCAAAGGACTCATGAAATCGATTTGACTATTAGTAAGAAACATCTAAATGCACAACATAACTTTACAACCTACCAGGTATAAAGTGTGTACAGCAAGCATCTAATGACAACCTCTCTATACAAAAAAAGAAATAGTAAAGTGTTTTGGTAGGGCAACCAAGGTCTTTCTGTTCAAACATAGTAAATGGTAGAACTCAGGATGGCTGACTTTAGAGCTAATACTCTCCTTATAGTGCCATATTCCTCTAAAATAAGGGAACAATAGCCAGAAAGAATAAGAAGACTTAATTGTAAGAAATGTATTTTTAAAATCTGATAAAAAACTATCTTACATATTTAATTCTACAATCACTAAAATGTAATATGCAAGTTTGTATGCTGTTCTTTTCTCCTATTCAAGGGTAGGACAGGACTATGTACTGTAGTAATTATTTAGACTCCAAATAAACAAGAACCTTAATCCCTATATCTCTCCAAATCTTCAATTAGACTGAATTTTTCCTCAAATGCCAAAGAGAATTTTGATAGTAATAATACATATCAGTTAGATTCTATACTTCTCACTTTGTGGTTTATTTATTTATTTATGGTTTACACTATCCTCAAAGAAATATCCTGATATAAACAATGAAAGAATTACCCCCATTTTACAGATGAGAAAACAGATACAATTGACTTGGTCATCATCACAAGCTGGAAATTCAACAATTATTCAATGCAGAGAACATTTACTATGCATAAAGCACTTTGTGGCACTGGAAATAGAGACAAAAATACAATGAGTTTTCCCCCCAAGCAGTTTATAATTCATTTAGTGAAGGCAGCAGGTAAATACAGATAGTCATGTCAAAGCCAGAGTTCAAACCCGATTACAAGTATTATGTTCTTGATGCCATACTACTTACCACTAAGCACTAGATATTCACATACTTCTATTTGGAATAAGACCTGGAAGGTATTGCCAAAAGGAGCTGAAGAAATCCTATGAGTTCTACTTACCCTGGACTAAGAGACATTCTCAATCCTCCCCTAAACTGTTTTGGAACACACAAACTTTCTCTTTTTTGTTGTTAAAAATTGTCTTTTTTTTTTAATTATAACTTTTTATTGACAATACATATGCATGAGTAATTTTTTACAAAATTATCCCTTGCATTCATTTCTGTTCCGATTTTTTCCCTTCCTTCCCTCCACCCCCTCCTATAGATGGCAGGCAGTCTTATACATGTTAAATATATTATCGTGTATCCTAGATACAATATAGGTGTGCAGAACCAAACAGTTCTCTTGTTGCACAGGAAGAATTGGATTCAGCAGGTAAAAATAATCTGGGAAGAAAAACAAAAATGCAAATAGTTTACATTCATTTCCCAGTGTTCCTTCTCTAGGTGTAGCTGCTTCTGTCCATCATTGATCAATTGGAACTGAATTAAATCTTCTCTTTGTCATAGATATTCACTTCCATCAGAATACATACTCATACACTATAGTACACACAAACTTTCAAAAGGACACTTGATCACAATGCTACCTGTATATAGTTCCGAAGTATAAAGGCTTATTTCATTTTTTCTTTTTATGTCTCTGGTATCTCAAAAGTTTCTTATAAATAAAGGGTTCTTGACAAATGATGGCTGAATTATTCCCCGTATCCTGTTCTTGCTCATCTTATTCTTGTCCCAAGCACACAGAGCATACATGGAAATGTGTAGTCCAATTAAAAGTCTCATTTTTTTCAATATATCCTGTTGTTCAATTCAAGACTACTCTGAAGGATTTATGATAAAAAATGCTATCCACAACCAGAGAAAAAACTGATTATATCTGAATACAATGTTGTTTTTTTTAAACTTGATTTTTCTTGAGGGCTTTTTTGTGGGGGGAGGGAGATCTATTTTCTTTTGCAACATGATTTCATAGAAATGTTTTGCATAACTTCTCAATCTGCCTTCTCATGGGAAAGGGGAAGGGAGGAAGGCAAAATGTAAAAAATTGTTTTACATGTTACTGGAGAAAATAAAAATATTAAATAAAAACAAAATATATATATATACATATATATATATGCTGAATAGTGATAGTGTCATTGTTCCATATGCCAGAGAAATTTAGCATCCCTCATTATTGACTGATCATATGACTTGTGTCATATTCATAAATGTTTTCAGTAAATGCAAGTTCTGATTATTAATTTTATCATTTGTAACAGCTTAAGCACAATTGTATAATAATTTATATTATCTATATTCATATGCACACAATCATAGTTGAATTGGTTGTAGCAAATAATAGCCAGAAGAGAATGCCATAGTTCAGAATGACAAGAGGATCCCCATTCACAACTGAATTGCACTGGCCACAGTAAGATATGTGAGATATGCCCCTACATCCAGATCAGTAGAGTACTAAAGTTTCTTTTCTTTTTTCCTCTAGGTATATGTATAATGATGTGAAAAAATCAACTTTCTCCCTTTCCACCTGGGGGTAAGGGAAGGTAGAAAGGGAAGTCATGGCAGTCCACAGAGTCCCTGTGCAGAAGGCTTGAAAAATGAGGAAATATAT